>NW_017673527.1:41530-57806 GCF_001879085.1 Nicotiana attenuata
TCGTAGTGATGGTACCCCATGCAGCAGCATTGGAAGATGCCGGGGAGTGATTTCTACAGGTGGGGTATTCCTGTGAGCAGGTTAGCAGTCGCGTGGTTGGCGAGGCTTCTGCGAAGAGTTCTACTGGATATGCAACAAAGGGGATTGTTGTATGAATGGTGTTAATAATTTAGAGTATCAATTGGGGTTCTACGGTAAGATATCGAGAAAGCTGGCGATTGATTGCACGAGGTTATATCGGCAAGAGATTAAGAATAATGGTGAACTCCAGAGTTTTGGTAATAATGGCTTCAAGCTAAGTGGGAGAGTCCCACTGCTTGTGATTTGGGTTTCATGGTTAGCTACTTGCGAGGTTTCCAGTTATTAATGTCTTAGTGGGTTATCTCAGCTACGGAAAAAGACCATAAGTGGTAATTTGAGCAAATGACTTGTTGGAGGCATGCTATGGTTGGCCTTATTGGCTCATAATCGAACTTGGGAAGGGATTCAGGACTTATGCCTTGTATAGATACCGGTTTCAGAGGAAGTGATTTCGCCGGGTGCCTCGTCGAGAGGGTATTCATGTGCTATGAGATTTATGGAGTTGAGTATATTCGGGACCAAGTCAGGGCGGGTGGCTCTCAGTAACGGTCCTAGTGACTTCAAGAGGTAAAGTGTGGTGCCTAATGATGTCGAGCTTATAGGTACAATCAAGAATCAAGCTTTGTAGCAGCTTATGAGAAGAGGCACAGAATGTTCCGTGATGGTTGGCTTGTGATGTAGCAATTGGGAAGTACAAAATGGTTCGTAGGAGTTGAGACAGCATGGTCTCGTGATTCAAGGTCACTCGGGATAAGTGTAGATGGAGTATGTTATGTGTTGAAAAGAGTCAGTATTATTTCCAAAGCACTCAAGGATACATTGGAAGGCAAGGGATTGATTAGCCACATTTGAAATTGGGCATGTTGGGATTTGTGATCAGTTCATTCAGCGTGATCAAGTTGTGTGTATGGTTTGTAGCGGTACGTGTGAGGCTTGTCGGCCACCGCAATTGATGTTATTTAGAAGCCATCTATTGTTATGGCTTGTTGTGTGGAAGCAGATTCCGGAAGGGGTTATGGTGGCTTGGGCCACTACTTGCAGATTTGCATATTCTACGGTTATGGGAATTTTCTTGTGTGTTGCTATGGTTCTCCTGAGGTGAGTTAAGTGCGAAGTTCTTGTATGATGAAGTGTTAAAATATTTATGATTCCGGAGTTACGATGAAAATCGTGTTCTATCGTATGTTGGCACGTTGGGTGCAGTGAGTAGCATGGAAATACGAAGTGAGGATCAAGGGAGCAGTTCGGTGTCGACAAGGATGTCACGGGCTCGGATGAGCACGGAAAGGGTTGAATGATTAAGGTAAATTGGAATTGTCTTCAGCGTCACCCGAGATCGGTGTTTTGTGAAAAAGGCTTTGCATCTTGGTAAGGGTTCTTGATCACTTTTCGGTGTTAGTGCAGCCGATGATTCAGGTGTGCGGACCCGTTGTTATTTCGATAGGTTGTGGGAGCGTGTCCCACGGGAAGATTGCATGAGTGTGACATGTAGTCAGTCGATTGAGTAAAGATTTAAACCAAGTATGAGGATTGTGGTAATGTCACTAAATTTGAGAATTTTTGCCTGGAGGGCACTTTGTTTATTGGGTTATGAACTGAGGAGGTTGCTCCGGTTACGATGGTTGTTCTTACATGATATGAGGCGAAGGGGAGTTACTATGGACCTTTGAAAGGTTATTAGCCAAGCTGGTGCAATCAGAAATCGGCTTGGGATCAGTGGATTGATTTATATGTAAATAGGGCTTTATATCAGGCCAGTTGTGTATGTTTCAGCGGGCGTTCCTTATGGAGGGACAGTCGGGGTGTTATTTTATCATCAGCTATCCCAGGTAATGATGTATGGCGTCGTATGAGTAGTGAGACGACTTGGTAAATTCTTATGTGTTAAGGTTCCGCGTGGCGATGATGTTATGTGAGCGGAATGGCTCTCGAGATTTAGATCTTGTATCGCACCTCAGTTGTGCTTGGGTTTTGTAGCTTATGGCGCTATGTGTTCCCCAGGGAATGGTACTATACACTTAGAGTGCTTGTGACCGAGATTCGGTAATTCGTTGTATTGAGCAATTTAGCTCGATGTGTATCTCCTTATGTGAGTTCTACGTGTTGATCGGGTGGCACGCCGCCATGGGTATGTTATTTGGATCGGGTGGCACGCCCCCATGGTTATGCTGTGTGGATCGGGTTGCACGCCACAACATAGTGATATGAGTGTAGTTTTCTATATGCTATTTTTGTGTGTTTCGCTTCCTATTTTCTAAGGAAAGTCCGTATTAGTGTGGGAGTTAGGTTTCTCCCAGAGTTCGTTTTCCTTTGCATTGCGTTCGAATTGGTGGCCTATTGGCGCATGGTAGCATCATATGATATTTTAACAATTTCTGGGGTGGCTTATTGCCTGAGCAGTTGTATCGGATGAGACGAGATCCCTTGATCTAGGATTCTGTGCAATCCAGCCATATGGGGTATGTTATGGAGATAAGACCATTATTGGGTTCAGAATGAGGTGAAGGTTTTGTCAGGAGTATAGACCTAATGTTTTGTCGAGTCGGCAGTTGATTATGAATGTTGGTACATCTCTTCCGCCATGGTGGTATGGTAAAGGTTGGAGCAAGACCTGTATATATCATGGGGTACAATGGGAGCATCAGATTAGTAAGATTTTGACTAAGTTGATCAGAAAAAGGTTATTGTGGCCCTACGGGTGGGTAATGCAAAGTGTGAATTCAACAAAGTTATGCAATCGTGTTTGAGTACAGCATGTAGTGATTGATACGGTGATCGTATGTTGGGATCAGGCCTAGCATTTAGTTCCGGATGTTAGAATTGGACTTTGAGACGTAGCTGCTTGAATAAAAGAGAATATCTTCGGAATTGATCGAGCTAATGTGCTCAACTGAATTGTGATGGCACGGGAAGGTGCATGAGGTACTAAATAGTGATTCCAAACTACTTCAGTGTAGTTCTCTGCACGTTCGAGGACGAACATATGTTTAAGTGGGAGAGAATGTAACGACCCGACCGGTCGTTTTGAGCCCCCAATGCGTCGTTCAGCAGTCTGAGGCCATGAACAACTTCATTTCAGGTATTACGACTTGTACGTGTGGTCGGAATCGAATTTCGGGAAGTCCAGAGTTAATTTAGAAGGAGAATTCTTATTTTGGAAGCTTAAAGTTGAAAGAATGAGCTAGGATTGGAATTTTGAGTAAACGACCTCGGAATCGGGACCTGAAGGTTCCAGCAGGTCCGTATGATGATTTCGGACCTGGGCGTATGCCCGGTTCGGGTTTTGGATAACCCGGGAGCGTTTAGGCACCTATTGTGGAAGTTAGCATTTTGGAAGAAATTTTATAAGTTTGGTTTGAAGTGCATTTCAGTGTTATCAATGTCCGTTTGGAATTCCGAGACTGGGAGCAGCTCCGTATGGTGATTCAGGAGTTGGGAGCGCGATCGGAAGTGAATTCGGAGGTCCGTAGGTCATTTTGGAGCAATTTGGCTAAAGATAGAATTTGAAGGTTTTTGAGAAGTTTGACCGGAGGTTGACTTTCTGATATCGGGGTCGGAATCCGATTCCGGAAGTTGGAGTAGGTCCGTAATGCCAAATATGACTTGTGTGCAAAATTTGAGGTCAATCAGACATGATTTGATAGGTTTAAACATCGGAAATAGAAGTTGGAAATTTCAAGGTTCATAAAGCTTGGATTGGAGGTCGAATGATGATTTTAGCGTTGTTTGATGTGATTTGAGGCCTCGAGCAAGTCCGTAATGTGTTTTGGGACTGGTTGGTATGATTGGTTGGGGTCCCGGGGGCCTCGGGTGGATTCCGGGTGGTTAACGGATCGAAAATGGAATTTTTGGGAAGGCTAGTGTCTGCTGGTTGCTGGTATCTCCGCTTCTGCGGAAATGGGACCGCAGAAGCGGCCCCGCAGAAGCGAGGTAAGAACCACAGAAGCGGTTGGGAGCGAAGGGAGCAGGGACCGCTTATGCGGTCAGAAATCTGCAGAAGCGGATCAGCAAAAGCGGTGGGCTTATCGCAGAAGCGAAAATGGGCTGGAGACCAGGGACCGCAGAAGCGGAATATTTTCCGCAAAAGCGGGACCGCGGAAGCGGTATTATTTCCGCAGAAGCGGAACACCTGGAGACAGAAAGGTTGATTTAAATCGTGGTTTGAGTTCATTTCTCCCATTTCTTCAAGGCTTGGGCGATTTTTGGGGAGCTTCAAGAGAGGATTTTTGTCGTCAATGTTAAGGTAAGTTATCCCCATCACTTTTGAGTTGAATATATCAATTATGTATGGATTTAAGTATGGAAATTAGTGTAAGTTTGAGGTTTTGGTTGAAAACCTAGGAAATTGGAATTCTTGGATTTTGACCACGAATTGGAGTATGAAGTTTAGTAAAAATTATATATTTGAGTTCCTAAGGTCATGGGTAATCTTTATCTTCGAGAAATTTCGGAATCCGAGCATGTGGGCCCGAGGGCATTTTGGTCATTTCACTAAGCGGAGTTGGGAATTTGTATAATTTGAATTGTTAACAAGTATTGAGCATGTTCTCATTAGTTTGTCGTTAATTGGCTAGTTTTGGTGCATTGTGCGTCGGTTCAAGCCTTCGAAAGAATGTAGAATGCCGGTTATGAGTCTTCGGAGCGAGGTGAGTCTCCTTTCTAATCTTGTGAGGGGGAATTTACCCCATAGGTGAGTTAAAATGGTTATGTGCTCCATTTGTGGGGGCTACGTACGCACGAGGTGACGAGAGTCCGTGCGTAGCTACTATTATGCTATTGTCCGGGTAGTCTAGGACCCAAAAGCATGCTATACTTGGGATATTTGAAATCTTATTGACATTTGAATTGTAAAATCAAGTTGAACTAGTAAATAAATTTCAAAAGGATTAGACTTCATTTTCTCGAATTGTTAAAGANCGATGTGTATCTCCTTATGTGAGTTCTACGTTTGGATCGGGTGGCACGCCGCCATGGGTATGTTATTTGGATCGGGTGGACGCCACCATGGTTATGTTGTGAGGATCGGGTGGCACGCCACTATGGTTATGCTGTGTGGATCGGGTTGCACGCCGCAACAGAGTGATATGAGTGTAGTTTCCTATATGCTATTTTTGTGTGTTTCGCTTCCTATTTTCTAAGGAAAGTCCGTAGTAGTGCGGGAGTTAGGTTCCTCCCAGAGTCCGTTTTCCTTTTGCAATGCGTTCGAATTGGTGGCCTATTGGCGCAGGGAAGCATCATATGAGATTTAACAATTTCTGGGGTGGCTTATTGCCTGAGCAGTTGTATCGGATGAGACGAGATCCCTCGATCTAGGATTCTGTGCAATCCAGCTATATGAGGTATGTTATGGAGATAAGACCATTATTGGGTTCAGAATGAGGTGAAGGCCTTATCAGGAGTATAGACCTAATGTTTTGTTGACTCGGCAATTGATTATGAATGTTAGTACATCTCTTCCGTCATGGCGGTATGGTAAGGGTTAGAGTAAGACCTGTATGTGTCATGGGGTGCAATGGGAGCATCAGATTAGTAGGATTTTGACTAAGTTGATCAAAAAAAATAAAAGGGTTACTGTGGCCCTACGAGTGGGTAGAAAGTGTGAATTCAACAAGGTCATGCAATCGTGTTTGAGTACAGCGTATGGTGATTGATATGGTGATCGTATGTTGGAAACAGGCCTGGCATAGGATTCCGGATGTTGGAATCGGGCTCTAAGGCTTAATTGCTTGAATAAAAGGGAATATCTTCAGAATTTATCGAGCTAGCATACTCAGCTAAGTTGTGGTAGCACGGGAAGGTGCATGAGGTGCTAAACAGCAATTTCAGACTACTTCAGTATGGTTCTCAGCACGTTCGAGGACGAACGTATGTTTAAGTGGGAGAGAATGTAACGACCCGACCGATCGTTTCGTGTGCTAGTGCTCCGTTCAGCAGTCGGAGGCCATGAACAGCTTCATTTCCGGTATTATGACTTGTACGCGTGGTCGGAATTGAATTTCGGGAAGTTCGGAGTTGATTTGGGAAGAGAATCCTCATTTCGGAAGCTTAAAGTTGAAAGAATGAACTAGGATTGGAATTCTGAGTAAACGACCTTGGAATCGGGATCTGAAGGTTCCAGCAGGTTCGTATCATGATTTCGGACTTGGGCGTATGCCCGGATCGGGTTTTGGATAACCCGGGAGCGTTTTGGCGCCTAATGTGGAAGTTAGCATTTTAGAAGGAATTTCTTAAGTTTGGCTTGAAGTGCCTTTCAGTGTTATCGATGTCCGTTTGGGATTCCGATTCTGGGAATAGCTCCGTATGGTGATTCTGGAGTTGGGAGCTCGATCGAAAGTGAATTCGGAGGTCCGTAGGTCATTTTGAAGCCATTTGGCTAAAGATAGAAATTTGAAGGTTTTTGGGAAGTTTGACCGGAGGTTGACTTTTTGATATCGGGGTCAGAATCCAATTCCGAAAGTTGGAGTAGGTCCATTATGTCAAATATGATTAGTGTGCAAAATTTGAGGTCAATCGAATGTGATTTGATAGGTTCAAACATCGGAAATAGAAGTTAGAAAGTTCAAAGTTCATAAAGCTTGAATCGGAGTGTAATTCATGGTTTTAGCGTTGTTTGTTATGATTTGAGGCCTCGAGCAAGTCCGTAATGTGTTTTGGGACTGGTTGGTATGATTGGTTGGGGTCCTGGAGGCCTCGGGTGGATTCCGGGTGGCTAACGGATCGAATCCGGAGTTTGAAGAAGTGCTGAGGCAGCTGGTATCTGGTATTTCCGCTTCTGCGGAAATGGGACCGCAGAAGCGAAGAAGAAGCCGCAGAAGCGGACGAGGGCGAGGGCAGCCAGGACCGCAGAAGCGGCCCTTGATCCGCTGATGTGGAACTGCAGAAGCGGTTGGCTCATCGCAGAAGCGAAAATGGGCTTGAGCCCAGGGACCGCAGAAGCGGAATATTTTCCGTAAAAGCGGGACCGCGGAAGCGGGATTATTTCCGTAGAAGCGAAAATCCCTGGAGGCAGAAGGTTAATTTAAAGTCGGGGATTGGCCATTTCTCTCATATTTCTCATGGCTTGGGGCGATTTTGGAGAGCTTCGAGGGGATTTTCGTCGTCAATGTCAAGGTAAGTTATCCCCATCACTTTTGTGTTAAATATATCAATTATGTATGGATTTAAGTATGAAGATTAGTGTAAATTTGGGGTTTTGGTTGAAAACCTAGGAAATTAGAAATCTTGGATTTTGATTACGATTTTGAGTATGGAATTAAGAGAAAACTATATATTCGAGTTCCTAAGGTTATGCGTAAACTTTATCTTCGAAAAGTTTTGGATTCCGGGCACGTGGGCCCGAGGGCGTTTTGGTCAACATTCCAATCGGGGTTAGGAATTGCTATAAATTAGTTGTAATGAATATTTGAGCATATATTAATGGATTTGCGTAACCATTGGCTAGTCTTGGAGCGTGGTGCATCAATTGGAGTCCTCGGAAGAATGTAGAATGCCGGTTTTGAGTATTCGGAGCGAGGTGAGTCTCCTTTCTAATCTTGTGAGGGGGAATTTACCCCATAGGTGAAGTAATTGATTATGTGCTCCTATTTGTGGGGGCTATGTACGCACGAGGTGACGAGAGTCCGTGCGTAGCTACTATTATGCTATTGTCCGGGTAGTCTAGGACCCAAAGCATGCTATACCTGGATATTTGGAATCTTATTGACATTTGAATTGTTAAAAATCAAGTTGAACTAGTAAATGAATTTCAAAAGGGTTAAACATCGTGTTCTTGAATTGTTAAAAGAGGATTTGGTTTTTATTTGATAAAATAGCCCGGTAAACTCTTAATTCCTTACTTGAGCATGTATTTTATGTGTGCCTGCATCGCGTGGATGATTCGCGAGCAGGATATATGTTTATTTATGGAACGGGCCGAACGCCTCGGTGAAAATAGATGCATCTATGGTTCGTGCCGCTCGACCCTCGGCTGTGCACATTTTACATTCCTGTTGGATCGGGCCGTCGCCTCGGTGTGATTTGCACATGTTATTTGTCGCTTGAGGATTTTTAATCGCGAAACTTGCCCTTCGTGGCTTGATATAAATTGAAAAGATAATAAAGAATAAACTTTGGAAGCCCTTGATTAATTGTTGAAGGTGTTTACCTGTTTCCCTGGCTTCGTGAATTAGAACTACTATATGAATCCATGATTATCCTCGTATTATTGAATATTGATATTGACCTCTAGTGAGTGTCGAAGTTGGCCATCTCGTCTCTACCCTTTCGGGATTAGGCAGGATACTCACTGAGTACACGTTGATTATGTACTCATACTACATTTCTGTGCATTTTTGTTGCACAGGTATATATACCTCTAGCAGCCTACTGGGCGTAGCAGCACGGATGTTTCTGGGACTAGGTGAGCTGCATCATTCGAGGCGACCGCAGCTAGTGTAGTTCCTTTCAGCATTTGTATATTATTCCCTGTCCCCTGTATTTCGGACGGATGTTTATTTTATGCTTCACTTATCAGTAGTCCTACATTGCACTTGTGACACCGGGTTTCTGGGAAAGTTTTTAACGGATTTGTACAAATATATTATTATTTAAATTTGAATTCAATTAGTGATCTTTTATTTATGAAAAATGGAAGGAAAAAATTCATAGATTTTTAAAAGTATTAAAAGGAATTTAATTGTTGATTTAGATGGGCTTGCCTGACAGAGGTGCTCCAGCGCCACCACGACCCTTAGTGGATTTTGGGTCACTGACCATATTAGGTATATTATATCGAATATAAGCATATATATATATAATATATATATATATTATATATATATATCATATATATATAATATATATATTATACATATATATATATATATATATTATATACATACTTTACGCCCAATACTTAGCACTAGTATAATTGTATTAGGTATATTATATCGAATAGTGTATTATAATATATGATATATATTATAATTAATATATATATATATAATATATATATTAATATATATATATATATATATATACCGTTCGTCCTCAACGGAGAAAAAAGAAGTCCCTGGTCGGGGACAAAGAATGAGGATAACGACTCCGCATGTCGGACTTGGAATCCCAAGTTGATGCCTCAGGAGGCTGACCTCTCCACTGAACACGAACAGAAGGAAAACTCTTGGATCTCAACTGACGAACCTACCGGTCCAAAATAGCTACCGACTCCTCCTCATAAGACAGATCCTTGTCCAACTGGACAGTGCTGAAATCTAACACGTGGGTTGGATCGCCGTGATACCTCCGAAGCATGGATACATGGAAAACTAGATGCACGACTGATAAGCTAGGAGGCAATGCAAGTCTATAAGCCACCTCTCCCACTCGATCAAGAATCTCAAACGGACCAATGAACCTTGGTCTTAGCTTGCCCTTCTTCCCAAACCTCATCACGCCCTTTCATAGGCGACCCTCGGAGCAATACCCGCTTGCCAACCATAAATGCCACAACTCGAACCTTGCGGTCTGCATATCTCTTTTGCCTAGACTAGGCTGAACGAAGCCTATCCTGAATGATCTTGACCTTGTCCAAGGCCTCTTGAACCAAATCTGTACCCAACCACCGAGCCTCTCCCGGCTCAAACCATCCAACCGGAGACCGACACCGCCAACCATGTAAAGCCTCACAAGGAGCCATCTGGATGCTCGACTGGTAGCTGTTGTTGTAGGCAAACTCCGCTAAAGGCAAGAACTGATCCTACGAACCTCCAAAGTCAATAACACAAGCTCAAAGCATATCCTCCAAAATCTGAATAGTCCACTCGGACTGGCCGTCAATGTTGTGCTCAACTCAACCCGTGTGCCCAACTATCAGTGAACTGCTCCCAAGAAGCGCGAGGTAAACTGCGTATCCCGGTCCGAAATGATAGATACCAGCACACCATGAAGGCGAACATTCTCCCGGATATAGATCTCAGCTAACCTCTCGGATGAATGGGAGATTGCCACGGAATGAAATGCGCTGACTTGGTCAGCCTATCAACAATGACCCAAACTGGATCGAACTTCTTCCGAGTCAACGGAAGCCCAGTAACAAAATCCGTAGTGATCCTCTCCCACTTTCACTCGGGAAGCTCAACCCTCTGAATAAAACCGCCAGGCCTCTGATGCTCATACTTAACCTGCTGAAAATTCAAACACCACGCCACATATGCCATGATATCCTTCTTCATTCTACGCCACCAATAATGCTTCCACAAATCCTGATACATCTTCGCGGCGCCCGGATGAATAGAGTACCTGGAGCTATGGGCCTCCTCTAAAATCAACTCTCGAAGCCCATCCACATTGGGCACACAAATTCGCCCCTGCAATCTCAAAACTCCATCCGCATCCAAGGTAACATGCTTGGCACCTCCTCGCTGCACAGTATCTCTAAGGACACACAAATGGGGATCATCATACTGCTGATCACGGATACGCTCCAATAATGAAGAATGAGTGACCGTGCAAGCTAACACACGACTCGGCTCAGAAACATCCAGTCTCATGAACTGATTGGCTAAAGTCTGAACATCCAAAGCAAATGGCCTCTGACTGACCGGAATATAAGCAAGACTGCCCATACTGGCCGACTTCTACTCAAAGCATCGGCCACCACATTGGCTTTCCCCGGATGATATAAAATGGTGATATCATAATCCTTCAACAACTCCAACCACCTCCTCTACCTCAAGTTCAACTCCTTTTGCTTGAACAAGCACTGAAGACTCTTGTGGTCAGTGAACACCTCACACGCCACGCCATACAAATAATGCCTCCAAATCTTTAATGCGTGAACTATGGCTGCCAACCCCCAAATCATGAACCAGATAGTTCTTCTCATGAATCTTCAACTGCTTCGAAGCATAGGCAATGACCTTGCCATCCTGCATCAACACTACTCCAAGCCCAACACGGGAAGCATCACAATAGACTGTATAGGGCCCTGAACCTGTGGGCAAAACCAACACCCGTGCCGTAGTCAGAGCTGTCTTGAGCTTCTGAAAGCTCGCCTCACACTCATCCGACCATCTGAACTGGGCACCCTTTTGGGTTAACCTGATCATCGGGGCTGCAATAGATGAGAACCTCTACACGAACCGACGATAGTAGCCTGCCAACCCCAAGAAACTCCGAATCTCTGTAGCTGATGCCGGTCTAGGCCAGTTCTTGACTACCTCAATCTTCTTCGGGTCAACCTGAATACCCTCTGCTGATACGACATGACCCAGGAATGCAACTGAACTCAACCAAAACTCACACTTCGAAAATTTTGCGTATAGCTGACTATCCTTCAGAGTCTGAAGAACCACTCTGAGATGCTGCTGGTGCTCCTCCTGGCTGCGGGAGTATATCAATATATCATCAATGAACACTATCATGAATGAATACAAATAAGGCCTGAACACTCAGTTCACCAAGTCCATGAAAGCTGTTGGGGCATTTGTCAACCCAATGACATAACCAAGAACTCATAATGCCCATACCGAGTGCGAAAGGCTGTCTTAGGGACATCGGATGCCCAAATCCTCAACTGATGGTAGCCAGATCGTAAGTCAATCTTGGAAAATACCCTGGCACCCTGAAGCTGACCGAACAAATCATCAACCTTCGGTAGTGGATACTTATTCTTGACCGTTACCTTGCTTAATTGCTGGTAATCAATACACATCCTCATTGACCCGTCCTTCTTCTTGAAGAACAACATCGGCACATCCCAAGGTGAAACACTAGGCCTAATGAAGCCCTTCTCAAGCAAGTCCTGCAACTGATCCTTTAACTCTTTCAACTCTAGCGGGGCCATACGATATGGCAGAATAGGAATGGGCTGGGTGCCCGGAACCAGATCAATGCAGAAATCAATATCCCTGTCGGGTGGCATACCCGACAGGTCTGAAGGGAAGACATCAGGGAACTCAAGAACAACAGGCACAGAATCAATCAAGGAAACCTCGACACTAGAATTACGAACATACGCCAAGTAGACCAAACTCCTTTTCTCGACCATACGACGAGCCTTCACATACGATATGACACTGCGGGTAGAATGACCTGGAGTCCCTCTCCACTCTAAACGAGGCATACCCGATAAAACTAAGGTCACCGCCTTGGCATGGTAGTCCAAAATAGCATGGTAAGGTGATAACCAGTCCATCCTCAATATAATGTCGAAGTCCACCATGGCCAATAGCAACAAATCTACTCGAGTCTCAAGACCTCCAATCACCCCAATACAAGAACGATGGGCTCGATCGACCACAATAGAATGACCCACCGGTGCAGACACATAACAGGAACACTCAATAAATCACTAGGCATGACCAGATGCGGCGCAAAATAAAATCGAAGCTTCTCTACCACAAACCAGAACAGTACCTGTACCTCCACCTCTAATACCTTTACCTCCACCTCTAATACCTTCACCTCCACAAGCCTCCGAAGACATAGCTCATCTAACACCGGTCCGCTACTGCTCGGCTGAAGAAGCGGTACAGGACCTCGCCATTCACGGGGGGACAAGAGTGGAGGTTTCAATTTAGCACTGGGAGAACAGAATCGCACGACAAAAAAGAATAGAAGTGAAACTTTTCCTAACTCTATAGCCTCTGGGGATAAATACAGACGTCTCCGTACCGATCCCTCAGACTCTACTAAACTTGTCTGTGAACTGTGAGACCCATGTAACCTAAAGCTCTGATACCATCTTGGCACGACCCGGATTTCCCACCCTCAGGAGTCGTGATGGCACCTACTAATGAGAGCTAGGCAAGCCAATTTTAATTACCTTTTTCATTAATAACATAATTCCTTTTAACAATTATCGGCAATAATACAAAAGCAACGAAATTAAATAATAAGCGGAAGTCTCAATATTATAGAAAACTGAATAGAAATGCAGAAAATTTCAACCAAGGCCTCTACCCAAGACTGGTGTCACAGTTTCACAGACGGTCTAAGAATACTACACATAAAGGTCAGAAAGAAATAAACTCGACACTGTCTCCGGAATTACATGAAAGAAACAGGATTATAGATGAAGGGAGACGCCAGGGCCTGCGAACTCCTGCAAGGCTACCTCGGGTCTCACTGGACTGAAAGCCTGCTCCCATATCTATTGCTGCTACCGTCCTGTAGTCCTTTTCTCTACTGTCCAGTGGATGTCCCGGGATACCGTCCCGTAGTCCATCATATGTATATATCCGAAGGATCTCTCGGGATACCGTCCCGTAGTCCAACTATCAATGTGCAGGGGGGGATCTATCAGGAATCTAACCCGCAGTCCCAAAGTAAATATGCAGGGGGATCTATCGGGAATCGAACCCGCAATCCCAAAGTAAATATGCAGGGGGATCTATCGGGAATCTAACCCGCAGTCCCAAAGTAAATATGTAGGGGGATCTATAGGGAATCGAACCCGCAGTCCCAAAGTAAACAAATAAGGGGGGGGGGGGGTAGCTACCGGAATCCCACATCCGTAGTCCCAATGTAAATACGCAGCCACAACAAGAAGATATTCAGAACTAGAGCACAAGAAAATATAAGGCAACAAGTAGTTCTAACCTAACATGCTTCACGTAGTACAATCAAGGCAAGTTAAGCAAATAGGCAATTTAGGTCAGCTAAGCATGCTTTTCTAAACTAACAGAGGCTATAATTGCAAGTAGAATAAAGCAGGTAAGAAAGACACTCAATCTAAATATTTAAAGTAAAACTGGATTTTTCAACAATTAGCTCAACTACGCGCTCGTCACCTCACGTACAAGGCATTCAATTACCAATATCATATCCTAAGGGGATAGGTCTCCCACAAAAGGTTAGACAAGCCACTTACCTCGAACCGGCTCCAAAATCAACTCGAAATCACACTTTTGCCACGAGTATCCGACTCCAAATGGCCCAAATCTATTCAATTCAATTACACATTGTAAATAACATCGCAAGCAACTGATTCTACTAATTAATTCAACGCTAACGCGCGAAATTAGGTAAAATGACCAAAATGCCCTTCAGGCCAACATCTCGGAATCGAATAATTTTCACATTTTCAGAACCCTCGTACTCTCACGAGTCTAACCATATAAAAATCTCCCAAATCGGAGGTCAAACACCCACTCAAAACTCAATAGTTTAGTCTATGAAGTTTTACCCATTTTCATTCAAAAATCCGAAATTAAGGATGAATTCGTGATTAGATTAGTGGGTATTAAGCATAAGAGAGTAGAGAATCGTTACCCAATCGTTGCTCTTGAAAACCCCTCAAAATTTCTCCCAAAATCCGAGCTCTCTAGCTTGAGTTTTGTTAAAAATGGCTAACCCTCGTTTTTCAAATGTTAAATAATGTCGAGATACTCAATGCATCGCGAACGCGGAGATTAGATCGCGTTCATGGAGAAGAAAAATGGAAGATTGCAAAGATGCTCTTCGCGGTCGCGTGGAGTAGGATGCGAACGCGAAGGCCTGGGATCTTTAAAGCTACGCGAACGCGTGGCCTGTAATGCGATCGTGATTAAGGAAAAAATGCTGAGGTCCAGAAGTTGTTCTACGCGAACGCGAAGAACTGACTGGCATAGGTACGCGAACGCGGTGAAGTTTATGCGAATGCGATGAAGAAACTGGCCTCCCTCCAAGATTACACTATGCGAACGCGAGAAGGAGGCCACGATCGCGAAGAGGAAAAGTCTGCAACAGCTGAGTTCAGTTTTCTGCAATTTTTAACACACAAAAATGCTCCGTTGAGCATCCGAAACACACCCGAGGCCCCCCGGGACCTCAACCAATCCTACGTACATATCCCATTACATCATTCAAACTTGTGCGAATCCTTAAACCAGCTAAAACAACGCCGGAAACTCGAATTAAACAAGGATTTGAGCCTAAGAACTTCAATTTTCATCAAAACACGCTTTCGATCAAAAACCTAACCAAAGCACGTCCGAATGACCTGAAATTTTGCACACACATCCCAAATGACATGACAGAGCTACTGCAACTTCTGGAATTCCAATCCGACCCTCAGATCAAAAACTCACTATCGGAGCGGAAACTTCAAAAATACAAACTTCGGCATTTCAAGCCTAAATGAGCTACAGACTTCCAAAATAAATTCCAAACACGCTCCCAACCCCGAAATCACCTAACGGAGCTAGCGGAACCATCGAATTTCCATTTCGAGGTTGTCTTCACATTGTTCCGACTACGGACCACTTTTCAACACTTAAGCTCTGATTTAGGGACTAAGTGTCCCAAAACTCTCCGAAACCCAACACCGAACGCCCCGGCAAACCAAAATAGCAGAGATGAACTTAGGGGAAGCAGTTAATAGGGGATCAGGGCGTAAATTCTTAAGACGACCCGCCGGGTCGTCACATCCTCCTACACTTTAACATTCGTTCGTCCTTGAACGAGCATAAAGACATACCTGAAGTGGTGAAAAGATGAGGGTAATTGCTGCGCATATCCTGCTCGGTCTCCCAGGTCGCCTCCTCTGCCGGCTGACCCCGCCACTGAACCTTCATTGAAGCAATGTCCTTTGACCTCAACTTTCTAATCTGCCTGTCCAATATAGCCACTGACTCCTCAGCATAGGATAGATCCTTGTCCAATTGGACTGAACTGAAATCCAACACGTGCGACGGGTCACCGTGATACCTCCGGAGCATCGAAACATGAAAAACCGGATGAACCCCAGCCAAGCTGGGAGGTAAGGCAAGCTCATAAGCAACCTCCCCAACTCGCCTCAAAATCTCAAAAGGGCCAATAAACCTCGGACTCAACTTCCCTTTATTCCCAAACCTCACGACGCCTTTCATAGGCGAAACCCGAAGCAGAACCCGCTCGCCAACCATATAGGAAACATCACGAACCTTCCTGTCCGCGTAGCTCTTCTGTCTGGAGTGGGCTGTACGGAGTCTATCCTGAATCATCTTAACCTTCTCCAATGCATCTTAAACCAACTCTGTGCCCAATAGCCTGGCCTCACCCGGCTCAAACCAACCCACCGGAGATCTACCCTCCTACCATATAAAGCCTCGTACGGCGCCATCTGAATGCTAGACTGATAACTGTTGTTGTAAGCAAACTCCGCCAATGGCAAGAACTGATCCCAAGACCCTCCAACTGAATCACACACGCACGGAGCATATCCTCAAGAATCTGAATAGTGCGCTCGGACTGT
>NW_017673527.1:58246-71690 GCF_001879085.1 Nicotiana attenuata
AGTTAATCCTAGATTTTAGCTTCCAGAAATCCTCTTCATTTTTTAGGATTAGGTTAAGCTCACTAGCCAGATTGGTTTCTAGGTTTATCAAATAGCTACTAAATGGGTAGTTAGGGGATCTCTGGCTTCCTGAAATTCTAGCAAGAATTCTTCTCTTCTGATGGAAGATGTTACCAAAGGTGTCCCGGTTCCATTTGGTAAATTTTTTTTTTGAAAGAATCAGTGGATTGGAGGAGAGTGGAGTAGTCAGAGAAAGCCTTATTGATGATGTTAGGGAAGGATGGGTGGCTAACCCACATTGACTTAAATCTAAAGGGCCTAGTCAAGTTGTTGGAGGATGACCCTACCAGGCTAACTTGGATGGGGAAGTGATCAGAGTGGGTCCTAGGAAGGTGCAAAACAGTAGCCTCAGGGTACTGTTTGATCCAACTTTCATTTGCAAAGCATCTATCTATTCTTTCCAGGATAAGAGAGGCCCTATTACTGTATCTTTTATTTCACCATGTGTATTTACTCCCTTTGTAACCTAGATCTAGAAGATTACATTCATTTATACAGTTCCAAAACAGGTTACTGCGACTAGGGGTTATGGGATTGACCCCAAATTTATCCGTAGCCTTTAAGACTTCATTGAAGTCTCCTCCCACAAACCAGTTAGACCTGGGCCAACTCTGCACGGCCTCTATCTTCCTCGGATCCACTCGAATGCCCTCACTCGAAACCACGTGGCCTAAGAATGCCACAGAACTCAACCAAAACTCACATTTTGAGAACTTTGCATATAACTTCTTCTCTCTCAGGGTTTGAAGCACGGTCCTCAGGTGCTGCTCATGATCTTCCCGACTCCGGGAATACACCAGAATATCATCAATAAAAGCAATAAAAAATGAGTCGAGATATGGCCTGAACACACTGTGCATCAAATACATGAAAGCTGCTAGGGCATTGGTCAGCCTCAATGACATAACAGGGAACTCGTAATGTCCAAACCGAGTCCTGAAGGCAGCCTTCGGGATATCTGGCTCCCAAATCTTCAACTGATGGTAACCTGAGCGCAAGTCAATCTTAGAAAACACATGTGCGCCCTGAAGCTGGTCAAACAGATCATCAATGCGAGGCAAATGATAACGGTTCTTCAATGTAACCTTGTTCAACTGGCGATAATCAATACACATACGCATGGAACCATCCTTTTTCTTCACAAATAAGACAGGAGCACCCCACGGTGAAACACTGGGGCGAATGAAACCCTTATCAAGCAATTCCTGCAACTGATCCTTCAACTCCTTCAACTCAGGAGGAGCCATACGATACGGAGGAATGGAAATAGGCTGAGTGCCCGGCAACAAATTAATGCCAAAATTAATATCTCTATCAGGCGGCATGCCCGGAAGATCAGCTGGAAACACATCGGAAATATCCCGTACCACTGGGACTGAATCAACAGAAGGGGGTATCAACACTGACATTTCTCACATAAGATAAATACACGGCACACCCTTTCTCAACCATACACTGAGCTTTAAGGAAAGAGATAACTCTACTGGGAGTGTGATCCAAGGGACCCCTCCACTCAACACGCAGTATACCTGGCATGGCCAGCGTCACGGTCTTGGCGCGACAATCAAGAATAGCATAATGGGCCACAACCGGTCCATACCCAAAATAATATCAAAATCAACCTTACTTAATAACAATAAATCTGCTCTGGTCTCAAAACCACGAATAGTAACCAAACATGACCAATAAACGCGGTCCACAACAAGAGAATCCCCTACAATAGTAGAAACATAAACAGGAAGACTCAAGGAAATCCCGAGGTACACCCAAATGCGGAGCAAAATAAGAAGACACATAAAAATAAGCGGATCCTAGAACGAATAGAATCGGCACACCTCTATAACAAACCATGACAATACCTGTGATGACAGAATCAGAGCCAACAGTCTCGATACGGGTAGGTGGGGTAGCAACTAGGGTTGTAACAATAGCCGGAGAACTCTGCGGGGCGCGCTGTGGCCGAGTAAGTCTGTGGAGGTGCACTCCTCCCAAGTCCAGGGCAATACCTCACCACATGGCGTATGTCACCACACTCAAAGCAACCTCGCGACTGACGTGGCAGTGGGAACTGTGCGGTACGGGTACTCCGAGACCCCTGAACACCTGAAACTCTGTGTGAAATCTGAGATGCAAACTCAGCTGGCTGGCCCACAAAACCTCTACCATGACGCACCCTGCCTCCAAAATAAGGACCAGTATATCTCCCCGGTCTACGAGGTCTACTCACCCCTCTATACTCTCCCTCCTGACCTCGTGTGCCCTCTCTCTCCGGGACCCACCTGTCTCCTACTTGGCGAGAGGTCCTCACCACCCGCTGAACTGGGACCACAGGATGTGTCGCCATGATGCCTGGAACCTGACCAATGGGAACTCGCTGCTCTGGAGTGGGGACGGCGGGAGTTTGGGTCCCTCCCCCGATCTGTGAAGTAGTCGGTACAACCTGAATCAATCCTACCTGAATCAACGTACCAAACATGCTCAGCCACTGTGCCAAACTCTCCTGAAGAGCTGGAGTAGTAGTGGCAGACGTATCGGGTGTCTGGACTCCGGCTGGCACTGCTGGTGGTATCTCGGTGGCAGCTCGCACAGGTGCTCTAGCCGCACCACGTACGCGTTCTCGGCCTCTACCCCGGCCCCGGCCTCTGATGGTTGCAGTAGGGGGCGCGGGTGCCTGATCATCTCGAGTAGCACGTGTCCTCACCATCTGTGAGAGAATAGAAGGAAGGAGTTCAGGATTGTGATGTCAAAAATCTCGCACGATAGGGAATCAAATGAAGTGAAATTTTCCTAATGGTTACGTAGCCTCTCGTAGATAAGTACAGACGTCTCCGTACCGATCAGCGAGACTCTAATAAACCGGCTTGTGTTCCGTGACTCCTATGAACCTAGAGCTCTGATACCAACTTGTCACGACCCCAGTTCGCCCTCCGTGAACATGTCGTGATGGCACCTAGTCCCTACGACTAGGTAAGCCTAATGATAAGTTAGGATTTTACCATGATTATACCCCTTACTTGCTATTGCTTTTATTACAAATTGCCACAAAATAGTCCCAAAAAGGCTTACAAATTGCACTTGATTGCACGTTTGAGCGGCAAGATTTACAAATGTCAAATATCGGCTCAAAACGGAGTGAAACCTGCCAAGTGTCAAGAACAAGTGAAGTTGAGGAACAGATGACCCAGCGTGGACCGCACTAATATGCCACGCGGCCGCGCTGGGAGATTCAGAGAGGGGTAAATTGAAGGGTACTCCGCGCGGCCGCGCTCCGCGCCAGTCATGTTTAGAGACCACAAATGCAAGGCAAAGTCCCACTCGGCCGCGCTCCATTTTTATGCGGTCCGCGTGGATGAGATTCAGAGAGTTGGAGTTTTGGCCAAATCTAGCCACGCGGCCGCGCTGCATTTCTGCGCGGTCCGCACCAGACTTCCACCGCGGCCGCGTTACATTTCTGCGCGGTCCGCCGTCCCAACTTCAGAGAGCAGATTTCAAGAGTCAAAGAGCCTACGCGGCCACGCTACCTTTTTGCGCGGTCCGCGCTGACCCGGCAGGGGTATTTTTGTCCGAAATTTCTAGCTTGGTATAAATAGGTCTTTTTACCATTTTTAGGTCAAGTTTTAGATTTTGAACAAGAGCTGCGCTCGTGAGAACTATTGTGTAGCCTATTTTGGCAATTTTCCTCTTCAATATCATAGTTTTTAATTAGTAATCAATCATTATGTTATTTTCTTCATCTATTTCTACTGTTTCTTCTTTAATTATGTCTAGCTAAACCCATTAGCTAGGGTTGTGTCTCAACCCTAGTGTGGGTAGTTAATGGGTGTTGCATTCTAGGATGAGATTGAGATTGGGTATTTGTTATTTGGGTTGATTTTGTGTTTCAATCTAGAGTTTGTGGTTGCAAACATGAATTCAAGCTTAGTGGGTCTAACTCTTCTTGAGAAAGAGAGTCATATGACCCTAAAAGTTAACCCAATAAGGAATTGGGATGGACCCATGAGAATGATAATCCCAATTAACGGGTTAAACCTCGAAAGAGTCACTACCCTACTTGAACCCTAGTTGCCCGGTCTAATTGGCATACCTAATTGGTCTCGAGAGAGTCAATTGGGCAAAATTGTTCTCTCTATCGAGAGGTGTGAGAATGAGCGCAATTCTGTAACAGCAATAGCAATAAACCCAGATTTATCAATCTCCCCTTAGTAGCTTCTACCCGTTAGCTAGCCACCTAGGTAGTGTCACGACCCTAATGCCTTTTTCCTATATTAAGCACAACTTAGCAATATTTCCTTAGCATAATTTAGCTTTAATCCTTAGTTTACAATAGTAGTTTTAAATACAAAAACCCCCAAAAAAATGTTAGGAGTGCAATTAGAAGTACAAACGCAATTCTAGGCTAAACATGCAATACAACTCCATTCCAAGCTCCCTGTGGAAATTCAACCCCGATCCACTATTCGGGTATTAGTTATTGCTACCCACTCTTCCTACCATTGTGTAGTGTTGCGACGGCCGCGATCACCTAACTATGCGGAAATAACATAACTTACGGAAAACAAATAATTAAATTAAGCAAAACTAGAAGAAAACGGTATATAAGTGCCACTTGGCATATACAACCCAATAGTGCGGAAGTCTACAATATCATCCCAAAACCCGGAAACTCACGAGAACACAAGCGAACGGAAAGTAATACACAGCTCTAACTCCAGAAGGTCTAAAGCAAAAGTATGAAAGGAAAAGCTAACTGCTAAAGCTAGAATAAGATAGAGACTCCTGGTCTGCGGAAGCAGCAGATGTACCTCAAAGTCTCTGCTAGATCTCTCCGCCTCGAAAGTAATACGCCTGGGACGAAATACCTGAATCTGCACATGAAAAACATGTGCAAAAGGGGCATGAGTACACCACAACGGTACTCAGTAAGTGCCAAGCCTAACCTCGGTTGGGTAGTGACGAGGAAGGTCAGGGCCCTATTGAGGTTAAACAATATAATATGAATTAACATTATGAAAATAGGCAGTAATAATGAGTACAGCAATAGAATAAGATAGGCTAAACAAAGCAATAACAATTACACAAGGAGCAGAGTAAACACGAAATATGTACAGCTCAATACCAATGGTAACAATGAGGACCTCCCAGGGTACCATCCTGTAGTCCTTTTCTCAACTGTCCAGTGGATCTCCCGGGATACCGTCCCGTAGTCCATCATATGTATATGTCCGAAGGATCTCCCGGGATACCGTCCCATAGTCCAACTATCAATGTGCAGGGGGGGATCTATGGGAATCTAACCCGCAGTCCCAAAGTAAATATGCAGGGGGATCTATCGGGAATCGAACCCGCAGTCCCAAAGTAAAGAAACAAGGGGGGGGGGGAGCTAACATGCTTCATGTAGTACAATCAAGGCAATTTAAGCAAATAGGCAATTTAGGTCAGCTAAGCATGCTTTTCTAAACTAACACAGGCTATAATTGCAAGTAGAATAAAGTAGGTAAGAAAGACACTCAGTCTAAATATTTAAAGTAAAACCGGATTTTTCAACAATTAGCTCAAGTACGCGCTCGTCACCTCACGTACAAGGCATTCAGTTACCAATATCATATCCTAAGGGGATAGGTCGCCCACACAAGGTTAGACAAGCCACTTACCTCGAACCGGCTTAAAAATCAACTCGAAATCAAACTTTTGCCACGAGTATCCGACACCAAATGGCCCAAATCTATTCAATTCAATTACACATTGTAAATAACATCGCAAGCAACTGATTCTACTAATTAATTCAACACTAAGGCGCGAAATTAGGTAAAATGACCAAAATGCCCTTCAGGCCAACGTCTCGGAATTGAACAATTTTCACATTTTCAGAACCCTCGTACTCTCACGAGTCTAACCATATAAAAATCTCCCAAATCGGAGGTCAAACACCCACTCAAAACTCAATAGTTTAGTCTATGAAGTTTTACCCATTTTTCATTCAAAAATCCGAAATTGAGGATGAATTCGTGATAAGATTAGTGGATATTAAGCATAAGAGAGTAGAGAATCGTTACCCAATCGTTGCTCTTGAAAACCCCTCGAAAATTCTCCTAAATCCGAGCTCTCTAGCTTGAGTTTTGTTAAAAATGGCTAACCCTCGTTTTTGAAATGTAAAATATTGTCCAGACACTCAATGCATCGCGAACGCGGAGATTAGATCGCGTTCGCGGAGAAGAAAAATGGAAGATGTCAAAGATGCTCTTCGAACTTACGGACATATCCCATAACATCATTCAAACTTGTACCAATCCTTAAACCACCTAAAAGAATGCCGGAAACTCTAATTAAACAAGGATTTGAGCCTAAGAACTTCAATTTTCATCAAAACACGCTTTCGATCAAAACCCTAACCAAAGCACGTCCGAATGACCTGAAATTTTGCACATACATCCCAAATGACATTATGGAGCTACTGCAACTTCCGGAATTCCAATCCAACCCTCGGATAAAAAACTCACTATCGGACCGGAAACTTCAAAAATTCAAACTTCGACATTTCAAGCCTAAATGAGCTACGGACTTCCAAAATACATTCCGAACACGCTCCCAAACCCGAAATCACCTAACGGAGCTAACGGAACCATCGAATTTCCATTCCGAGGTCGTCTTCGCACTGTTCCGACTACGGATCATTTTTCAACACTTAAGCTCTCATTTAGGTACTAAGTGTCCCAAAACTCTCCGAAACCCAACACCGAACCCCCCGACAAACAAAAATAGAATAGATGAGCTTAGGGGAAGCAGTTAATAGGGGATTGGGGCGTAAATTCCTAAGACGACCGGCCGGGTCATCACAGCTTTACCCCGTGATTCCACCTCCAATCCACTCGAATCTAGCCACAAATTACTTAATTGCTTTAATAAACATTAAATGAATCAATTTGAATGCATAAAAATGAATTTCCCAAAGTTTTTCCCAAAAATTCCAAAATCGCCCCCGAGCCCACGTGGTCAAAACCCGAGGTTTGAACCAATACCTGGTTACTCATTCCCCCACGATCTCAAATACGCAATTTGTTTTAAAATCGGACCTCAAATTGAGGTCCAAATCCCCAATTCATTGAAAACCTAGGTTCTACCCAAAACCCCCAATTTCACCTACGAAAACCATTGATTTTAAGTTGAAAACATGTTAAATGATGTTAAAGATTGAAAGAAATGAGTAAACACCAACTTACAAATGATTTGGAAGAAGTCTTATTCTTGGAAAATCGCCCAAAGAGTTGTATTTTGAAAGAGGGATGAAAAATGACTTAAAATTCGTACAAGTATGAAAAATGCAGGTTGCAGATGTGGGAAATGCGAACTGGGGTTCGCAATTGCGAACCCCGACCTGCTACATTGGGAATTGCTAACAAAAGTTCGTATTTGCGAACCATTGGCCTATTTGGGGACTTTGCATTTGCGAACAAAAGTGTCGCATTTGCGAAAGTCCCAGCTTTCTCATTTGCGATGCTATGATCGCATTTGCGATCCCTGTGCAATGTGAGCACCTTCGCATTTGCGAAGGATTCTTCGCATTTGCGATGCGAAGCCTGCAGGTCAGATCATACCAGCAATTTCCAAGTTCAAAAATGCACTTCGTGGCCTATCCAAAACTCACCCGAGCACTCGGGGCGCCAAACCAAATATACACACAACCTCAAAAACATCCTACGGACTTACTCGTGCGATCAAATCGCAAAAATAACATCAAAAACAATGGATCAATCCTCAAAACTCATGATTTCTTCCAAATTTTCCATTTTAAGTCCGAAACACGTCAAACGACGTCCGATTTCAACCAAACTTTATAGAAAGCGCTCAAACCACATATAAGACTTGTACCCGGCGCCGGAACCAAAATTCGGGTCTGATACCACAGTCTTTTAATCAAATTTCATTTTTATTTTCCTTAATAATTTCCAGAAAATAATTTCACACAAAAATTCATTTCTTGGGCTTGAGACCTCGGAATTCGATTCTGGGAATACGTCCAAGTCCTATATTTTCCTACAGACCCTCCGGGACCGTCAAATCACGGGTCCGGGTCCGTTTACCCAAAATATTGATCGAAGTCAAATATATTGAATTTAATATCAAATTTTAGCATTTTTCTCACAGAGTTCATATTTTAGCTTTCCGGCTACGCGCCCGGACTGCGCACGTAAACCGAGGCAACCCTAAATGAGGTTTTCAAGGCTTCGAAAGCACGGAATGAGTATGAAAACAGGTGATGACCCTTTGGGTCGTCACAACTATGCACTAAGTATAAGTGTATTAGGTAATATTATATCGAATATATATGGCGTGTATATATATATATATAGTTACGTTGTACTATGCACTAAGTATAAGTGTATGTCACGACACAGATTTCCCACCCTCGGGAGTCGTGATGGCGCCTACTCGTAGAAGCTAGGCAAGCCAAATTTTAATTACTTTCCGTTTACAATATAATCCCTTTTAACAATCCATGGCAACAATATAAAAACAATGAAATTAAATAGTAGCGGAAGACTTAATTATAGAAACTGAATCAACATGCAGAATAGTCAATATAATCCTCTACCCAAGACTGGTGTCACAATACTCACGAACTGCTAACAAATACTAAACACAAACGTCTGAAAGAAAACATAAGCTGTTTGTCTCGAATACAATGAGGCAACAGGCTAAAAAGAGAGAATAAGGGAGACGCCAGGCTTGCGGACGCCTGCAAGGCTACCTCGGGTCTCACCGAACCGAAGGCCTGCTCTCGTACTAATGCTGCTGCTGGTGCTCTAAACCTGGACCTGTGCAAATAGCACAGAGTGTAGCATCAACACAACCGACCCCAAGTGCTGGTAAGTGTCTAGCCTAACCCCGGCGAAGTAGTAACGAGGCTAGACTGAACTACCACATAAACCTGTACAATTATATACCCGATCCATAAATATCATTGTTGCGGCGTGCAACCCGATCCATAAACATCATTGTTGCGGCGTGCAACCCGATCCATATCATTTAACATTGTTGTGGTGCGCAACCCGATCCACAAATATCATTCAATACACGGCATCACCTTTCGTGCGTTAACACTCTTCCTCGCCCAATCAACAATAATAGACAAGGGTAAGGGAAATAATAAAACAAGAATAGAAGTCCCGGCAAGGGTACACAACAACGATTTAAAGACCCGGCAAGGGTACATCATCAATTACCAACAACATCCCAGCAAGGGAATAAATCATTAACTCTTTTCTTTCTTTCACTTTCATCTCATAGTTCACATTATCACTTGAGCCAATGCTCCAAAGAGTTACTTATCTCATATACCTTCACAATTTGTATTTCAACCCGAGCCAATGCTCCACGAAGTTTCAAGATCACAATTTCTTTCACAGGGTCTTTACAACATATAGAAGTCATCAAGTAAACATGGANTCATTTAAGCATGGAAGGCATAACAACAACCAAACTATTCGCAAAATAAGGACTCACGGTCATGCTAGACACCAATGCATAGATACTCGTCACCATGCCTATACATCGTACTCGACAATTAGCAAGTTACAAATAAGACTCAACTCTTATTCCCTCAATCTAGGGTTAAACCAAACACTTACCTCGATGCTTTGAACTCAACTCAAGCCTCAACTATAGCTTTACCACGTGATTCCACCTCCAATCCGCTCGAATCTAGTCACAAGTTACTTAATTACTTTAATAAACGCTAAATGAATCAATTTGAATGCATAAAAATGATTTTCCCAAGTTTTTCCCAAAAATTCCAAAATCGTCCCCGGACCCACGTGGTCAAAACTCGAGGTTCGAACCAAAACCCGGTTACCCATTCCCCCCATGAACTCAAATACGCAATTTGTTTTAAAATCGGACCTCAAATCGAGGTCCAAATCCCCAATTTATGAAAAACCTAGGTTCTACCCAAAACCCCCAATTTCACCCATGAAAACTATTGATTTTAAGTTGAAAACATGTTAAATGATGCTAAAGATTGAAAGAAATGAGTAAAAACCAACTTACAAATGATTTGGAAGAAGTCTTGTTCTTGGAAAATCACCCAAAGAGTTGTATTTCGAAAGTGGGGTGAAAAATAACTTAAAATTCGTACAAGTATGAAAAATGCAGGTTACAGATGTGGGAAATGCAAACTGGGGTTCGCAATTGCGAACCCCGACCAAATTATGGGAATTGGGAACTCAGGCCTATCAGGGGACCTTCGCATTTGCGAAAAAGGTCTCGCATTTGCGAACCCTGGACCTTCGCAATTGCGGAGAATGATTTCGCATTTGCGATCATTGTCAGGCCTGGGCTGGTTTCGCATTACCGAACCAACCTTCGCACTTGCGTGAGCTTGACCTTCGCATTTGCGAATACTGGCTTCGCAAATGCGAAACCTGCAGATCAGAGATACCAGATTTTTCAAAAATGCAAAAATGCAATCCGACACCTATCCAAAACTCACCCGAGCCCTCAGGGCTCCAAACCAAATATGCACACCACCTCAATAACATCATACGGACTTACTCACGCGATCAAATCGCCAAAATAACATCATATACATCGAATCAAGCCTCAAAACTCATGATTTCCTCCAAATTTTCATAAAACATCAATTTTCCATTTTAAGTCCGAAACACGTCAAACGACGTCCGATTTCAACCAAACTTTACAAAAAGCGCTTAAACCATATATAAGACTTGTACTGGGCGCCGTAACCAAAATATGGGCCCGATACCACAGTCTTTTAATCAAATTTCATTTTCATTTTCCTTAATCATTTCCAGAAAACAATTTCACACAAAAATTCATTTCTCGGGCTTGGGACCTCGGAATTCGATTTCAGGAATACGCCCAAGTCCCATATTTTCGTACGGACCCTCCGGGACCGTCAAATCACGGGTCCGGGTCCGTTTGCCCAAAATATTGACCGAAGTCAAATTTAATCAATTAAATATCAAAATTTAGCATTTTTCTCACAGAATTCATATTTAAGATTTTCGGCTACGCGCTCAGACTGCGCACGCAAATCTAGGCAACCCCAAATGAGGTTTTCAAGGCCTCGAAAGAACGGAATGAGTAAGAAAACAGGTGATGACCCTTTGGATCGTCACATTCTTCACCTCTAAAACAATCGTTCGTCCTCGAACGGACAAAAGAAAGAAGTACCTGAGTCGGGAAAAAGATGAGGATAACGGCTCCGCATATCGGACTCGGACTCCCAGGTCGATACCTCAGGAGGCTGACCTCTCCACTGAACACGAACAGAAGGAAAACTCTTGGGTGTCAACTGACGAACCTGCCGGTCTAGAATAGCTACCGGCTCCTCCTTGTATGACAAGTCCTTGTCCAACTGGACAGTGCTGAAATCTAATACGTGGGCTGGATCGCCGTGATACCTCCGAAGCATGGATACATGGAAAACTGGGTGCACGACTGATAAGCTAGGCGGTAATGCAAGTCTACAAGCCACCTCTCCCACTCGATCAAGAATCTCAAAAAGACCAATAAACCTTGGGCTAAGCTTGCCCTTCTTTCCAAATCTCATCACGCCCTTCATAGGCAACACTCGGAGCAATAAACGCTCACCAACCATGAAAGATACATCTCGAATCTTACGATCCGCATAGTTCTTTTGCCTAGACTGAGCTGAACGAAGCCTATCCTGAATGATCTTGACCTTGTCCAAGGCCTCCTGAACCAAATCTGTACCCAACAACCGAGCCTCTCCGGGCTCAAACCATCCAACCGGAGACCGACACCGCCTACGATATAAAGCCTCATAAGGAGCCATCTGGATGCTCGACTGGTAGCTGTTGTTGTAGGCAAACTCCGCTAAAGGCAAGAAGTGATCCCACGAACCTCCAAAGTCAATAACACAAGCTCGGAGCATATCCTCCGAAATCTGAATAGTCCGCTCGGACTGGCCACCCGTCTAGGGATGAAATACGGTGCTCAACTCAACCCTTGTGCCCAACTCTCGCTGGACTGTTCCCCAGAAGCGTGAGGTGAACTGCGTACCCCGGTCCGAAATGATAGATACCGGCACACCATGAAGGCAAACAATCTCCCGGATATAGATCTCAGCTAACCTCTCGGATGGATAGGAGACTACCACAGGAATGAAATACGCTGACTTGGTCAGCCTATCAACAATGATCGAAACTGCATCGAACTTCTTCCGGGTCAACGGAAGTCCAGTAACAAAATCCATAGTAATCCGCTCCCACTTCCACTCAGGAAGCTCAATCCTCTGGAATACATCACCAGGCCTCCGATGCTCGTACTTAACCTGCTGACAATTCAAACAACGAGCCACATATGCTACGATATCCTTCTTCATTCAACGCCACCAATAATGCTGCCGCAAATCCTGATACATCTTCGCAGCGCCCGGATGAATAGAGTACCTGGAACTATGGGCCTCCTCCACAATCAACTCTCGAAGCCCATCCACATTGGGCACACAAACTCGCCCCTGCAATCTCAAAACTCCATCCGCATCTAAGGTAACCTGCTTGGCCCCTTCTCGCTGCACCGTGTCTCTAAGGACACACAAATGAGGATCATCAAACTGTCGATCACGGATATGCTCCAATAATGAAGAACGAGCGACCGTGCAAGCTAACACACTACTGGGCTCAGAAATATCCAGCCTCACAAATCGATTGGCCAAAGCATGAACATCCAAAGCAAGCGGCCTCTAACTGACCGGAATGTAAGCAAGACTGCCCATACTGGTTGACTTCCTACTCAAAGCATCGGCCGCCACATTGGCCTTCCCCGGATGATATAAAATGGTGACATCATAATCCTTCAACAATTCCAACCATCTCCTCTTCCTCAAATTCAACTCCTTTTGCTTGAACAAGTACTGAAGACTCTTGTGATCAGTGAACACCTGACACGCCATGCCATACAAATAATGCCTCCAAATCTTCAAGGCGTGAACTATGGCTGACAACTCTAAATCATGCACTGGATAATTCTTGTCATGAATCTTCAACTGCCTCGAAGCATAGGCAATGACCTTGCCATCCTGCATCAACACTGCACCAAGCCCAACACGGGAAGCATCACAATAAACTGTATAGGGCCCTGAACCTGTGGGAAAAACCAACACCGGTGTCGTAGTCAGAGCTGTCTTGAGCTTCTGAAAGCTCGCCTCACACTCATCCAACCTTCTGAACTGGGCACCCTTCTGGGTCAATCTGGTCATCGGGGCTGCAATAGATGAAAATCCCTCAACGAACCGTCTGTAGTAGCCTGCCAACCCCAAAAAACTCCCAATCTCTGTAGTTGATGCTGGTCTAGGCTAGTTCTTGACTGCCTCTATCTTCTTTGGGTCCACCTGAATACCCTC
>NW_017673527.1:72605-97700 GCF_001879085.1 Nicotiana attenuata
TGTGACAGAACCATCTCAACTCTGCGGGCCACATTGGCCGCCTCCTGAAAGCTGATCTCACTACCAGTCTCCCTAGCCATCCGGAGACGAATCGGCTGAATCAAACCATCAATAAATCTCCTCACCCTCTCTCTCTCTCTCAGTGGGAAGTATGACAAGAGCATGGCGAGCTAGATCAATGAACCTGGTCTCATACTGAGTGACCGTCATAGAACCCTACTGGAGGCGCTCAAACTGCCTCCGATAAGCATCCCTCTGAGTAACGGGGAGAAACTTCTCTAGGAAAGACTCTGGAAACTGATCCCAAGTCAAAGACGGCGACCCTGCTAGTTTGGCTAAGCAATAATCTCTCCACCAAGTCTTGGCAGATCCAGATTGGCGAAAGGCGGTAAAATCGACCCCATTGGTCTCAAAAATACCCAGGTTCCGAAGAACCTCGTGGCAGCTATATAAGAAATCCTGGGGATCCTCAGTAGAAGCACCGCTGAATGTAGTAGTGAAGAGCTTGGTGAACCTATCCAACCTCCATAAAGCATCGGCAGACATAGCTGCCCCATCACTGGCCTGGGCTACCACACCCGGTTGAGCTGCTCCAACTAGCTGAATTGCTGGAGTCTGAATTGGGGGAACTCCCTGCTCCGGAGTACGAGTAGCAGGAGTCTGGGCCCCTCCTCCAGCCTAAGAGACAGCTGGTGCTACAGGAAGCAAACCTGCTCCGGTGACGCTCTCCATGAGGCCCACCAATCGGACTAGAGCGTCCTGAAGAACTGGGGTAGCAATAAACCCCTCTGGGACCTGAGCTGGACCCACCGGAACTTCTGGGGCTGGGGCCGGAACCTCCTCATTAATGTCAACATGAGGCTCCGCCACTGGTGCTGCTGCTCGGGGCTGAGCTCCGCCCCTACCTCGGCCTCTAGCACGGCCTCGGCCTCGCCCCTAGCGGGAGCTGTCTGGGACTCGGACTGCTGATCGGAAGATGAAGAAGCACGTGTTCTCGCCATCTGCGAAAGAACAAAGTAGAAATTCAATTAGCATTGAGAAACCAAACCGCACGACAAGAAAGAACCAATGTGAAACTTTTCCTAACTCGGTAGCCTCTGGGGGATAAATACAGACGTCTCCGTACCGATCCCTCAGAATCTACTAAACTTGTCCGTGAATTGTGAGACCTATGTAACCTAGAGCTCTGATACCAACTTGTCACGACCCGAATTTCCCACCCTCGGGAGTCGTGATGGTGCCTACTCGTAGAAGCTAGGCAAGCCGAATTTTAATTACTTTCCGTTTACAATATAATCCCTTTTAACAATCCATGGCAACAATATAAAAACAATGAAATTAAATAGTAGCGGAAGTCTTAATTATAGAAACTGAATCAACATGCGGAATAGTCAATATAATCCTCTACCCAAGACTGGTGTCACAAACCAATCTAAGGGCAGCTTGGAATTTACAGTGGACAAGAAACCAATACCCAAAATAAACACACTTGTATCAATAATTGTTGCGGCGCGCAACCCGATCCTAATATATAACAACAATGTTGCGGCATGCAACCCGATCCATAAATATCATTGTCGCGGTGTGCAACCCGATCCATATCATTTAACATTGTTGCGGCACGCAACCCGATCCACAAATATCATTCAATACACGACATCACCCTTCGTGCGTTAACACTCTTCCTCACCCAATCAACAATCACAGACAAGGGTAAGGGAAATCATAAAACAAGAATAGAAGTTCCGACAAGGGTACACAACAACAATTTAATGACCCGGCAAGGGTACATCATCAATAACCAACAACATCCCGGCAAGGGAATAAATCATTAACTCTTTTCTTTCTTTCACTTTCATCTCATAGTTCACATTATCACTTGAGCCAATGCTCCAAAGAGTTACTTATTCACAATTTCTTTCACAGGGTCTTTGCAACATATAGAAGTCACCAAGTAAACATGGAAAGCATATTAACAACCAAACTATTCGCAGAGTAGGGACTCACGGTCATACTAGACACCAATGTATAGATACTCGTCACCATGCCTATACATCGTACTCGATCAATTAGCAAGTAGCAAACAAGACTCAATTCATATTCCCTCAAGCTAGGGTTAAACCAAACACTTACCTCGATGCCTTGAATTCCACTCAAACCTCAACTATCGCTTTACCCCGTGATTCCACCTCCAATCCGCTTGAATCTAGTCACAAATTACTCAATTACTTTAATAAATGCTAAATGAATCAATTTGAATGCATAAAAATGATTTTCCCAAGTTTTTCCCAAAAATTCCAAAATCGCCCCCGGGCCCACGTGGTCAAAACTCGAGGTTCGAACCAAAACCCGGTTACCCATTCCCCCACGAACTCAAATACGCAATTTGTTTTAAAATCGGACCTCAAATCGAGGTCCAAATCCCCAATTTATAAAAAAAAACCTAGGTTCTACCCAAAACCCCCAATTTCACCCATGAAAACTATTGATTTTAAGTTGAAAACCTGTTAAATGATGCTAAAGATTGAAAGAAATGAGTAAAACCCAACTTACAAATGATTTGGAAGAAGTCTTGTTCTTGGAAAATCGCCCAAAGAGTTGTATTTTGAAAGTGGGGTGAAAAATGACTTAAAATTCAATTAAGTATGAAATATGCTGGGCTGCGGTTATCGCAATTGCGAACAGGGGTTCGCAATTGCGAACCCCGACCAAATTGTGGGAATTGCGAACTCTTGTTCGCATTTGCGAACTCAGGCCTATCAGGGGACCTTCGCATTTGCGAAAAAGGTCTCGAATTTGCGAACCCTGAACCTTCGCATTTGCGGAGAATGATTTTGCATTTGCGATCATTGTCACGCCTGGGCTGGTTTTGCATTTGCGAACCAACCTTCGCATTTGCATGAGCTGGACCTTCGCATTGCGAATACTGGCTTCGCAAATGCGAAACCTGCAGATCACAGATACCAGATTTTTCAGAAATGCAAAAATGCAATCCGACACTTATCAAAAATTCACCCGAGCCCTCGGGGCTCCAAACCAAATATGCACACCACCTCAATAACATCCTATGGACTTACTCAAGCGATCAAATCGCCAAAATAACATCAAAACAACGAATCAACCTCAAAATCACAAATTTTTCCTCAAACCTCCTAAACTTTAAAATTTAGAATTTTAAGTCCGAAACACGTCAAACGACGTTTGATTTCAACCAAACTTTACAGGAAGCGTTTAAACCATATATACGACTTGTACCGGGAGTTGGAACAAAAATACGGGCCCGATACCACAGTCTTTTAATCAAATTTTATTTTCATTTTCCTTAATCATTTCGAGAAAATAATTTCACACAAAAATTCATTTCTCGGGCTTGGGACCTCGGAATTCGATTCCGCGCATACGCCCAAGTCCCATATTTTTCTACGGACCCTCCGGGACCGTCAAATCATGGGTCTGGGTCCGCTTGCCAAAATGTTTACCGAAGTCAAATTTAATCAATTTAATATCAAAATTTAGCATTTTTCTCACAGAATTCATATTTAAGCTTCCCGGCTATGCGCCAGGACTGCGCACGTAAATCGAGGCAACCCTAAATGGGATTTTCAAGGCCTCGGAAGTATGAAATGAGTAAGAAAACAGGTGATGACCCTTTGGGTCGTCACAGTGTATTAGGCAATATTATATCGAATAAGGCGTATATATATATATATAATATAAATAGTTACTCTGTTCTATGCACTAAGTATAAGTGTATTAGGTAATATTATATCGAATATATATGGCGTGTATATATATATATATATATATATATATATATATATATATATATATATATATATATATATATATATATATATATATTTATAGTTAGGCTGTACTATGCACTAAGTATAAGTGTATTAGGTAATATTATATCGAATATGGCGTATATATATATAATATATATACTTTATATATTATATATAGATATACACCTTATACTTAGTGCATAGTACAGCAAATAGATACTAAGAATTTTGCTCTTTCTCTTTTTATAAACGACGAGCTATATAGATTCTTAAGGGACATTTTGACAGCATATTTGCTTGCCTTAGGTGCAGTTATATGATTTTCAAGAACCCCACTTGTTTCCCACTATACCACCTTCTATCCGGTACTACTGCATTGGGAAATTGCTCTTTAATTTTAACGGCCACTGGGAATCACTACTAGAATTCCTGCAAAAAGCGACCAAAGTTGGTCTGTCAAGAAAAGCGACCAAATTTGGTCGCTAAACTGGTAAAAATAATATAATGATTTTAAATAAATTAGCGACCAACATTGGTGTCACGACCCGGATTTCTCACCCTCGGGAGTCGTGATGGCGCCTACTCGTAGAAGCTGGGCAAGCCAAATTAATTACTTTCCGTTTATGACATAACCCCTTTTAACAATTCAAGGCAACAACATAAAAAAAACAACAAAATTAAATAGTAGCGGAAGTCTTAACTATAGAAATTGAATCAAAAGGCGGAATAGTCAATATAAGCCTCTACCGAAAATTGGTGTCACAATACTCACGAACTGCTAAGAGGTACTAAATACAAATGTCTGAAAGAACACATAAGTTGTTTGTCTCGAATACAAAGAGGCAACATACTTAAAAGAGAGAATAAGGGAGACGCCCGGCTTGCGGACACCTGCAAGGCTACCTCGGGTCTCGCTGGATTGAAGGCCTACTCCCGTACTAATGCTGCTGCTGCTGCTGCTCGAAACCTGGACCTGTGCAAATAGCACAGAGTGTGGCATCAGCACAACCGACCCCATGTGCTGGTAAGTTTCTAGCCTAACCCCGGCGAAGTAGTGACGAGGCTAGACTGGACTACCACATAAACCTGTGCAATTCTATATATACAGCAGAATCGAAATACAAGGCAAGTAAAAACAATATGGGAGGGGAAGCATGATGTGGGGAGACAACAGTTTCAAATATAAATGGACTAACACTAAGGAAAAGCACAACTCATACAACAATAAAGAACAGAGATCAACAAATGCACGGCATCACCCTTCGTGCTTTTACTCTCATCCTCACCAAGCAATAATATAAACAAACGTGCACGGCATCACCCTTTGTGCTTTTACTCTCGTCCTCACCAAGCAATAATATAAACAAACGTGCACGGCATCACCCTTCGTGCTTTTACTCTCATTCCTCACATATAACCAATAAAATAGGCACGAAATGGCACATCGTGCGTCACTGCATCACCCTTCGTGCTTTACACTCTTTCCTCACAAGAACAAACAATGCACGGCATCACCCTTCGTGCTTCAACACTCTTCCTCACCTAAACAACAATCACAAACAAGGGCAAGGGAATAATAAAACAAGAATAGAAGTACCGGCAACAGTACACAAACAACAATTTAAAAACCCGGCAAGGGTACAACATCAATAACGAACAACGTCCCGGCAAGGGAATAAATCATTAACTCTTTTCTTTCTTCCACTTTCATTTGATAGTTCACATTATCACTTGAGCCAACTCTCCAAAGTGTTACTTTTCTCTCATACCTTCACAATTTGTATTTCAACCCGAGCCAACGCTCCACGAAGTTTCAAGATCACAATTTCTTTCACAAGGTCTTTACGACACATAGAAGTCATCAATTAAGCATGGAAGGCATACCAACAACAAAAATATTCGCAAAATAAGGACTCACGGTCATGCTAGACACTAATGTATAGATACTCATCACCATGCCTATACATCGTACTCGACAATTAGCATGTATCAAATAAGACTCAACCCCTATTCCCTCAAACTAGGGTTAAACCAAACACTTACCTCGATGCCTTGAATTCCACTCAAACCTCAACTATCGCATTACCCCGTGATTCCACCTCCAATCAGCTCGAATCTAGTCACAAATTACTCAATTACTTTGATAAACTCCAAATGAATCAATTTGAATGCATAAAAATAATTTTCCCAAGTTTTTCCCAAAAATTCCAAAATCGCCCCCGGGCCCACTTGGTTAAAACTCGAGGTTCGAACAAAAACCCGGTTACCCATTCCCCCACGAACTCAAATACGCAATTTGTTTTAAAATCGGACCTCAAATTGAGGTCCAAATCCCCAATTTATAGAAAACCTAGGTTCTACCCAAAACCCCCAATTTCACCCATGAAAACCATTGATTTTAAGTTGAAAACATGTTAAATTATGTTAAAGATTGAAAGAAATGAGTAAAACCAACTTACAAATGATTTGGAAGAAGTCTTGTTCTTGGAAAATCGCCCAAAGAGTTGTATTTTGAAAGTGGGGTGAAAAATGACTTAAAATTTTTCTAAGTATGAAAAATGCAGGTTGCAGATGTGGGGAATGCGAACAGGGGATCGCAATTGCGAACCCCGACCTGCTACTTTGGGAATTGCGAACAAAAGTTCGTATTTGCGAACCATTGGCCTATTTGGGGACTTCGCATTTGCGAACAAAAGTGTCGCATTTGCGAAAGTCCCAGCTTTCGCATTTGCGATGCTATGATCGCATTTGCGATCCCTGTGCAATGTGAGCACGTTCGCATTTGCGAGCTCGCATTTGCGAGCCAGGATTCGCAAATGCGAAGCCTGCAGGTCAGATCATACCGGCAATTTCCAAGTTCAAAAATGCACTCCGTGGCCTATCCAAAACTCACCCGAGCCCTCAGAGCTTCAAACCAAATATACACACAACCTCAATTACATCCTACTGACTTACTCGTGCGATCAAATCGCCAAAATAACATAAAAAACAACGGATCAAGCCTCAAAACTCATGATTTCTTCCAAATTTTCATAAAACATCAATTTTCCATTTTAAGTCCGAAACACGTCAAACGACGTCCGATTTCAACCAAACTTTACAGAAAGCGCTTAAACCACATATAAGACTTGTACCCGGCGCCGGAACCAAAATACGGGCCCGATACCACAGTCTTTTAATCAAATTTCATTTTCATTTTCCTTAATCATTTCCAAAAAACAATTTCGCACAAAAATTCATTTCTCGGGCTTGGGACCTCGGAATTCAATTTCGGGCATACGCCCATGTCCCATATTTTCGTACCCTCCGGGGCCGTCAAATCACGGGTCCGGGTCTGGGTCTGTTTACCCAAAATGTTGACTGAAGTCAAATTTATTCAATTTAATATCAAAATTTAGCATTTTTCTCACAGAGTTCATATTTAAGCTTTTCGGCTACGCGCTCGGACTGTGCATGCAAATCGAGGTAACCCTAAATGAGGTCTTCAAAGCCTCGGAAGCACGAAATGAGTAAGAAAACAGGTGATGACCCTTTGGGTCGTCACATTATCTACCTCTAAAACAACCGTTCGTCCTCGAACGGACAAAAGAAAGAATTACCTGAGTCGGGGAAAAGATGAGGATAACGAGTCGGGGAACAGAAGGAAAACTCTTCGATCTCAACTGACGAACCTACCGGTCCAGAATAGCTACCGGCTCCTCCTCATAGGACAAATCCTTGTCCAACTAGACAGTACTGAAGTCTAACACGTGGGCTGGATCGTCGTGATACCTCCGAAGCATGGATACATGAAAAACTGGATGCACGACTGATAAGCTAGGCGGCAATGCAAGTCTATAAGCCACCTCTCCCACTCGATCAAGAATCTCAAACGGACCAATGAACCTAGGGCTAAGCTTGACCTTCTTCCCAAATCTCATCACGCCCTTCATAGGCGACACTCGGAGCAATACCCCGCTCATCAACCATGAAAGCTACATCTCGAACCTTACGATCCGCATAGCTCTTTTGCCTAGACTGAGCTGAACGAAGCCTATCCTGAATGATCTTGACCTTGTCCAAGGCCTCCTGAACCAAATCTGTACCCAACAACCGAGCCTCTCCCGGCTCAAACCATCCAACCGGAGACCGACACCGCCTACCATATAAAGCCTCATAAGGAGCCATCTGGATGCTCGACTGGTAGCTGTTGTTGTAGGCAAACTCCGCTAAAGGCAAGAACTGATCCCACGAACCTCCAAAGTCAATAACACAAGCTCGAAGCATATCCTCCAAAATCTGAATAGTCCGCTCGGACTGACCGTCCGTCTGGGGATGAAATGCTGTGCTCAACTCAACCCGTGTGCCCAACTCTCGCTGAACTGCTCTCCAGAAGCGCGAGGTAAACTGCGTACCCCGGTCCGAAATGATAGATACCGGCACACCATGAAGGCGAACAATCTCCCGGATATAAATCTCAGCTAACCTCTCGGATGAATAGGAGACTGCCACAGGAATGAAATGCGCTGACTTGGTCAGCCTATCAACAATGACCCAAACTGCATCGAACTTCTTCCGGGTCAACGGAAGTCCAGTAACGAAGTCCATAGTGATCCTCTCCCACTTCCACTCGGGAAGCTCAATCCTCTGAAATAAACCACCAGGCCTCTGATGCTCATACTTAACCTGCTGACAATTCAAACACCGCGCCACATATGCCACAATATCCTTCTTCATTCTACGCCACCAATAATGCTGCCGCAAATCCTGATACATCTTCGCGGCGCCCGGATGAATAGAGTACCGGGAACTATGGGCCTCCTCTAAAATCAACTCTCGAAGCCCATCCACATTAGGCACACAAACTCGCCCCTGCAATCTCAAAACTCCATCCGCATCTAAGGTAACCTGCTTGGCACCTCCTCGCTGCACCGTGTCTCTAAGGACACACAAATGGGGATCATCAAACTGCCGATCACGGATACGCTCCAATAATGAAGAACGAGCGACCGTGCAAGCTAACACACGACTGGGCTCAGAAACATCCAGTCTCACGAACTGATTGGCTAAAGCCTGAACATCCAAAGCAAGCGGCCTCTGACTGACCGGAATATAAGCAAGACTGCCCATACTGGCTGACTTCCTACTCAAAGCATCGGCCACCACATTGGCCTTCCCCGGATGATATAAAATGGTGACATCATAATCCTTCAACAACTCCAACCACCTCCTCTGCCTCAAATTCAACTCCTTTTGCTTGAACAAGTACTGAAGACTCTTGTGATCAGTGAACACCTCACATGCCACGCCATACAAATAATGCCTCCAAATCTTCAATGCGTGAACTATGGCTGCCAACTCTAAATCATGAACCGGATAGTTCTTCTCATGAATCTTCAACTGCCTCGAAGCATAGGCAATGACCTTGCCATCCTGCATCAACACTGCTCCAAGCCCAACACGGGAAGCATCACAATAGACTGTATAAGGCCCTGAACCTGTGGGCAAAACCAACACCGGTGCCGTAGTCAGAGCTGTCTTGAGCTTCTGAAAGCTCGCCTCACACTCATCCGACCATCTGAACTGGGCACCCTTCTGGGTCAATCTGGTCATCGGGGCTGCAATAGATGAAAACCCCTCCACGAACCGTCGATAGTAGCCTGCCAACCCCAAGAAACTCCGGATCTCTGTAGCTGATGCTGGTCTAGGCCAGTTCTTGACTGCCTCTATCTTCTTTGGGTCCACCTGAATACCCTCTGCTGATACAACATGACCCAGAAATGCAACTGAACTCAGCCAGAACTCACACTTGGAGAACTTGGCATATAACTGACTATCCCTCAGAGTCTGAAGAACCACTCTAAGGTGCTGCTCGTGCTCCTCCTGGCTGCGGGAGTATATCAATATATCATCAATGAACACTATCACGAATGAATCCAAATAAGGCCTGAACACTCGGTTCATCAAGTCCATGAAAGCTGCTGGGGCATTTGTCAACCCGAATGACATAACCAAGAACTCATAATGCCCATACGGAGTGCGGAAAGCTGTCTTAGGGACATTGGATGCCCTAATCCTCAACTGATGGTAGCCAGATCGCAAGTCAATCTTGGAAAATACCCTGGCACCCTGAAGCTGGTCGAACAAATCATCAATCCTCGGTAGTGGATACTTATTATTGACCGTTACTTTGTTCAGTTGCCGGTAATCAATACACATTCTCATTGACCCATCCTTCTTCTTGACAAATAACACCGGCGCACCCCAAGGAGACACACTGGGTCTAACGAAACCCTTCTCAAGCAAATCCTGCAACTTCTCTTTTAACTCCTTCAACTCCGGCGGGGCCATACGATATGGTGGAATAGAAATGGGCTGAGTGACCGGAACCAGATCAATGCAGAAATCAATATCCCTGTCGGGTAGCATACCCGGCAGGTCTGAAGGGAAACCATCAGGGAACTCACAAACAACGGGCACAGAATCAATAGAGGGAACCTCAGCACTGGAGTCCCGAACATAAGCTAAATAAGCCAAACACCCCTTCTCGACCATAGGCCGAGCCTTCACATACGATATGACACGGCGGGTAGAATGACCTGGAGTCCCTCTCCACTCTAAGCGAGGCATACCTGGTAAAGCTAAGGTCACAGTCTTGGCATGGCAGTCCAAGATAACGTGATAGGGTGATAACCAGTTCATCCCCAATATGATATCAAAGTCGACCATATCTAAAAGCAACAGATCTACACGAGTCTCCAGACCCCCAATCACCACAACACAAGAGCGATGGACTCGATCGACCACAATGGAATCACCCACTGGCATAGACACATAAACAGGAATACCCAATGCATCACTAGGCATGATCAAATACGGGGCAAAATGGGATGACACATACGAATACGTAGACCCCAGATCAAACAACATTGAAGCATCTCTATCACAAACCAGAACTGTACTTGTAATGGCTGCATCTGAAGCCTTTGCCTCGGGCCTAGCCTGAAGAGCATAACATCGAGGCTGGGCCCCTCCACTCTGATCTACCTCTCTGGGACGACCTGCTGCTGGCTGGCATTCACCTCTAGCGATCTGAGCTACACCTCTATGACCTCTACCTCCACCTCTGGCACCTCTACCCCCACCTCTAGCTGGCTGGGCGGGCTGTGGGGCAGCTGGTGCCTGAACTATATCACGAGAACCCTGGTGCTGAGAACTGCTCGGTGCTCGAGGGCAAAATCTGGCAATATGACCCGTGTCACCACAAGTGTAACAATTCCTCGGTTGCTGAGTCTGCTGGCCCTGTCGACCTGAATGACCACCATGGAAACTCTGAAGCGGCGGCGCACTGATAGGAGCTAGCGGTGCACTGGATGGCTGTTGATCAGAATAATGCCCACGGAAACCACGATCACCTGGGGCACCCTGAGAAACCTGGAGGGCTAACTGGAAAGGCCTAGAAGGCTGACACCTATAATAAGAATCTCTACCTCCAGATGAGGCACCACTGAATCGGCCTAACTGACGGGGTCTCTTGTCTACTCTATGACCACCCCCCTGTGGCAATACCATCTCGATCCTTCGGGCCACATTGGCTGCCTCCTGAAATATAATATCACTCCCCGCCTCTCTAGCCATCTGGAGACGAATAGGCTGGATGAGTCCATCTGTGAGGCCCCGTAAAATTTTTAGCTCAAAACCTAGTATCTTGTGGTGTCGACTCTGAATGCGTGTTAGGAATGCGTAGAATTCTTTGCGGCGAGCTTGCGAGCCGCGGTTCGGACCCTTGGTATTGATCTAAGCTTGTAAAAATCAAAAGAATCAATTTCCCAGAAAAATGCTATTTTGCGGTCAAGAATGCGGTTGCAGATCTGGTATGCGGACCGCATTCCTACCGCATAGTGAAGCTGTGGTTTGGGTAAACTTGAGGTCAAGATGCGGTCCGAAATGCGACCGCATAAATGATATGCGGACCGCATTTCTACCGCAGAGTGGAACAGAAGAGTTGTCAAAATTAATGTTGAAAATGCGGTCTATTATGCGATCGCATAACCAATATGTGGACCGCATAATCGTCGCATAAGTTCCTCAAGGGTTTGTGAAGGTCAGTTCTGCGGTGCACAATGCGACCGCATAACAGGAATGTGGACCGCATTCCCGTCGCAGACCCAAACAGAATCATCAGAGTTTTGGGGGCAATTCTGCGGTCCAATCTGCGGACCGCATTTCAGTTCTGCGATCGCAGATCTTGCTCGGGCTTCTATTTTTTAAATTTTATACCCGACCCCCTTTCTAATAAAACAACCCCAGCCCCTCATTTTTAACGATCTTCTGCACAAAATAAGAGAGAGGAAGAGAGGGTCTTGAGAGAGAAAGTCATCTTCTCCAAAATTTGATTCTTCAAATCCATCCGGGCCGGGAAATTTCAAGCTTATCTTCATCCCCCTTTTCTTGCAGGTAACATCCCTAACCCTTTTCACTGAATTTCTAGTTTAAACTAGGGGGGGGGGGCAGAGTCTCATGCATTGATTTTTGAAAATAGTGGTTGAACTCATACATGCATGTCATTCTATAACCTAAAACCTAGTGAGAGTAATTGGGTAGGAGTAAAAGATGGTACAAAGATGGGTTGGTGACCTAAATAAGTTTGAGTAGAAATTGTGAACTTCTTTTCTAAGTCATACGCGTTAACTTGTGCACTAGATTGACGTTGCTAGACCATTTGGTGAATTGGAAATAGAAGTTAAAAAGGAAATTCGGCTCCAGGTATGTATGGCTAACTTTGAACTTGTAAAATCGCCTTGTTTGGGTGTTTGAGTGCTTGGTATATGATTTCTACGTGATTTGTTTGTGAAATTCCTGTGATTGGTATGGTTGAGTGATTGTGGTTGTGCCTTCGCTATATTGATGCAAGTAATCAGAAATAAACCAAGTTTGCGATTGTGAATGTGTTATGTGGTAAGAACTGTGAATCAAGTAATGGAAGGAAATGAGAATTGATGCGCTCGGAATAACCGTGGTAGTAACATATGTGGTTTGTCGTGGGAAATTATCGTTGTGATCTATTAATGCATATGAGTAGTGGAATACATGGAAATGGTATTGATGGCTATGGAAGTTCATGTAAATTGTTGTTGTTGTTTCTTGAGGATTGTTGTTGTTGTTCTTTGTAAATTGTTGTTGTTGTTTCTTGAGGATTGTTGTTGTTGTTCTTTGTGAATTGTTGTTGTTGTTGTGTTGTTTGTGAATTGTGATTGTTCGGTGGGATCGGGTTGCGCGCCGCAACACGAAGAAATAAGGTGTGGGTTGTGGTGATAAGGGTGGCCGAGGTAATAAGGTTGGAAAGCGATCGAAATCGCTATTGAAATGAATTATGAACAAATTGTGAAATTATTGATGTGGAAATGTGGAAGGGGAAACAGGAGAGATTGTAAACTTGTTGGTTTGATTGCTCTTTCTTTGTGGATTTGATTGTTATTTCCTTTACAATTACATGCTTGTTTATGCAGGAGAGATTGTATACCTGTTGGCTTAATTGTTCCCTCCTTGTGGATTTGGTTGTCGCTTTTATTACTGCTACTTATTTGCTTATGGTTCGAGTTTACTTGGAGCAAAGTTTGTTCATACATACCAGTACAATTCAAATGTACTGACGTCCCTTTTGCCGGGGGCGCTACATTCGTGTTATGATTGTAGGTGGATCCGTAGCAGGTACTCCAGTCCACCGATCGTAGCTCCCCTTCGTCATCCCTCAGCTTTTTGGTGAGCCCCTTTCCTCTCGGGGCCCTGCGTGGTTCAGGCCACATTGTTTCCGGAGCTTTAGTTGATTTTGTGAAAGGTATAGCCGGAGCCTTGTTACCGGCAAATACTGTATTATCCTGTTGTACTATTAGAGGCTCCGTAGACAGTAGATGTGGGTTAGAAAATTGTGTGGATCCGTGTTTTCATACATTGGTAACGAGTTGGTGATTTCATTACTATTATGTAAGTATGTATGTGTATTGCAAATTAAAAAGTGTTCTTAATTAATTATTTGGCAAATTCTTGGAATAATTGAGTAAGGAAAACATGGGGTAACATGTGGGTCAGGAAAGGCATCTAGGTTTGCTTGGCTGGGGCTACCCGGTCGGGCGCCGGTCATGTCCCTCGAATTTGGGGTGTGACACCATCAATAAATCGTCTCACCCTCTCCATCTCAGTGGGGAGTGTAACAGTAGCATGGAGAGCCAACTCAATAAACCTGGTCTCGTACTGGGTGACTGACATGGACCCCTGATGCAGACGCTCAAACTACCTCCGATAGGCCTCACCTATGTGACAGGGAGAAACTTCTCCAGAAATGTATGCGTGAACTGATCCCAGGTCAAGGCTGGAGACCCTGCTGGTCTAGCTAAACAGAAATCCCTCCACCAAGTCTTGGCGGATCCAGATAGGCGAAATGCAGCAAAGTCCACTCCATTGGACTCAACAATAACCATGTTCCGAAGAACCTCGTGGCAGCTGTCCAAATAATCCTGAGGATCCTAGGTAGATGCACCGCTGAAGGTAGTAGTAAAGAGCTTGGTGAACCTATCCAACCTCCATAAAGCATCGGCAGACATAGTTGCCCCATCACCGGCCTGGGCTACCACACCCGGCCGAGCTGCTCCAACTGGCTGAACTGATGGAGTTTGAATCGGGGGAACTCCCTGCTCCGGAGTACGAGTAGCAAGAGTCTGGGCCCCTCCTCCAGCCTGAGAGATGGTTGGTGCTACCGGAAGCATACCTGCTCGGGTGATGCTCTCTATGAGGCCCACCAATCGAACTAGAGCGTCCTGAAGAACTGGGGTAGCAATAAGCCTCTCTGGGACCTGAGCTGGGCCCACCGGAGTTGCTGGGGCTGGGGCCGGAACCTCCTCGTCAAAGTCAACCTGAGGCTCCGCCACTGGTACTGCTACTCGAGGCTAGGCTCCGCCCCTACCTCGGCCTCTAGCACGGCCTCGGCCTCGCCCTCTGCCCCTAGCGGGAGCTGTCTGGGGCTCGGACAGCTGATCGAAAGATAAGGAAGCACATGTTCTCGCCATCTGCGAAAGAACAGAGTAGAAATTCAATTAGCGTTGAGAAACCAAATCGCACGACAAGAAAGAACCAATGTGAAACTTTTCCTAACTTGGTACCCTCTGGGGGATAAATACAGACGTCTCTGTACTGATCCCTCAGACTCTACTCAGCTTGTCCGTGAGTTGTGAGACCTATGTAACCTAGAGCTCTGATACCAACTTGTCACGACCCGGATTTCCCACCCTCGGGAGTCGTGATGGCGCCTACTCGTAGAAGCTTGGCAAGCCAAATTAATTACTTTCCGTCTATGACATAAACCCTTTTAACAATTCAAGGCAACAATATAATAAAACAACGAAATTAAATAGTAGCGGAAGTCTTAATTATAGAAACTGAATTAAAAGGCGGAATAGTCAATATAAGCCTCTACCCAAGACTGGTGTCACAATACTCACGAAGTGCTAAGAAGTACTAAATACAAATGTCTGAAAGAACACATAAGCTGTTTGCCTCGAATACAAAGAGGCAACAGACTAAAAAGAGAGAATAAGGGAGATGCCGGGCCTGCGGATGCCTGTAAGGCTACCTCGGGTCTCTGATCACGCCCAACTCTAGTCCTAAAAAGGATAAGCGGTCGCTGCAAATATAATCCGGTCTAAAAGTCCGGAGTCGAATCCCACAGATAACTAAGGCTTAGTTGTATCTGTTTAATATCACCAAGAAGACAAGATTGAAAATAAATAAATAGCTGAAAACTAACTTTGCTTGAATTGTAAACAATTAGAATAAAGGTCTAAGGTAATGGTTTCCCCCGTTGTTGATTTCCTTGGTTATATATTTCTTATACTTGTGACCTAGTTGCCTCTATCAATCATGAACTCTCCAGCTACCATAAATCTTTCTCAAGCAATTATGATAATTTACTAGACGCACTCTCTCAAGCTACGCTAGCTAGATTCACGTTACAGTTCACTTAGATTGTGCCCGAGGTATCGTTATCTCTAATCCAACCTCTAAACCCTCGGTTATGACTCTCGTCTATACTCCGGGAGTGATGTTGTTCAAACAACTACCTAAATATGCACTCTCTCTTAAGCAGATACATAATAAATAGGAATGGCTAATTGAGGATCCTTTCAATTAACCACAATCAAAACGTAGTTGAACAAATAGAGATAAACAACCAATTCAAAACTATATTAATATAACAACCAAATCATCCCCAACGGGTTCCATCAAAATCCTAGAAAACGAATTAGCTATTCATAATAGTATGTAAAACTACAATACTAAAAATTATAACCAACAATGAAAAATAGGAAAAAGAAGGAATTGAAGAATTTCGCCTTGCTCCCAATGTGTTCTTGCCTCCTTAGGTCTAAGATATGTCCAGAATATGTCCCCCCTCCTTCAAAATAGGTTTAGGACCCCTTTTATACAAGTTGGAATAGTGTAGGGCCGAAATAACCTTGTCCCGAACGAAATAGGACTTATTTTTGACGCCTGGAGCGGCGCGACCGCGGCCAAAACGCGGCAGGACCGCGGCCAGACAAGCTCTCTGATTTTCTGCCGCGGTCAGTTCCGCGGTCGTCGTTTCAGTCGCGTTTTTGACCCTGTTCCGTCTGGAATTCGGAAAAACGTAAAACAGGAAAGTTGTAGCACATTGAGTTAGCTTTCCAAGAGTATATTGTGGAGCCCCAATGGAGTTCTGAGCAAAACCTTATGTGCATTTTACTAGACAGTGCGCAATATGCCTACTCGAGTCTTTGTTTTGTTGTTTTATCATCCGTTGATCCCCGAATACGATCCCGGCTTAATTCCTTGGGCTTTTACTCAGACTTCAAAGCTCCAAATCACTTGAATTCATTCCATAACATCTATATATCTCGGAATCACTCCTACAAGGCATAAAACACACCGTTAGTGCGAAACACTAGCGATTCAAGCGCAAACTCAATTAAAGTGCAGTAAATTAGAGTGTAATAAGCGACTAAAATACGTAATTATAGCCTATCATCAACACCCCACACTTAAACCATTGCTTGTCCTCGAGCAATCAAACTACCCTTTTTTTTATAGACTCGACCTTTTTAAACAATTCTCCTAACTCATCACACCAAGAGTATTGAAAATAGACTAAGCACAAAAGCGTAACATCTTCACCTCAAGATTTGACTCACAAGTACCACACGTTATTCACAACTCACCCACTTACTCTAATATAGAGGTCACTGACATTACCTTTCCTTCATGAATCAAGTGCCCTCACACAACAAAAGAGAGTAGTTCCACACAATAAAATTTAAGAACACTTAGGAACTCAAGATAGAAAGAATCCACTCACTATCAGAAATAACATTCATATGCCACAAAGAGATGCACCATAAGCTTGCCCGTAGTGTACTACTCCACTAATCGAGCTCATTCAATCTTGGATCAATTAGGACTTTATTTGGTTGTAATGTCGGCTACGGGACGGGTAAGATACTTTTAGATATAAGAGTGACTACACCTCCCTAATCACTTTAATACATACATTTTAACATTTAAACCCCATACTTATGTCAAACCAATATTCCACCATCACATCAATGTAAATTACCCCATTCTTCTTTAAGCACACTTATTTCAAGAACCACCACTTATCAAGGAATTTTTTTTTCACAATAATCCAACTATATTTTTTTCAATTCAAGTGGCTCTTCCTTTTTCAAAACAGTGCACCTTTCTCCTTATTCAATTAGTTCTACTCAAAAGCCAAACCAACCACCCCACACTTTAACTTTTACAAAGTTCATAACAATTCAAGTGCTCATGAGAGGTGAAAAGGTTCAAATAGATGATTAATTCAAACAACTGGGTAAGGCTTGTAATGTGGTTGCCAAAGAAAAAGGATTATAGGCTCAAAGAGGTTAACTACGATACATAACAATTAGGTGGGTAAAATATACATATCTGGCTCAACAAAGAAATGCCTATATCACTTCCTNAAAGAACATTCAAATGCCACACAGATACACCATAAGCTTGCCCTTAGTGTAATAAATACTCTACTAATCGAGTTGTTCAGTCTAAGATCAATAGGGCTTCATTTGGTTGGTATAATGACTAACCTCCCTAAGCACTTTTAATACAATAGTTCCCCTTATTCCAATTTCCATGTTCAGCCAGTCATTCTTCCACACTTGTTTCATAAGCTACCCCCACTTTTTCTAGGTGCAACTGGCTTTTTCTTGCCATTCAATATTTTAGGACCACCTATTTACAAGGTCCTTATTCTATTATTCAATTTTTTTTTAAGAACCATTGCACCATTCAAGTATTTTCCTGATTTTCCTTTTCCCACTCCATTACCACCCCACACTTTGACTTTTATATGATCTTTAACGATTCAAGTGCTTCTAGGAGGTAAAGGTTCAAAAAGTCAAGCTATTCAAACACAGGGATGTAGGTTATTGTAAGGTTATCAAAGAAACAGGCTTCAGGCTCGAAGGGGTTAACTATGGTAATATGTACAGGTGGATTCATAATTATATAGGCTACACAAAGAAATGCCTAAATCATCTCTAAGACCAAACAACTTCTATTTCGCTTTGCACACACACAAGGCAAGTTCTAGGTATCGCATGCAAGCACAGAATACATGTATTACCTCACACACACTTGGCATGTAACTCATTCCGAATTAGTTTGTCAACCACACTCACGTGAGCGTTCAAGTAAGACAAGGTGTGCAAAATTAAGGCATAAGATTAAGAGTCTACAAGTGAGCCTAGACGTCGCACCCTCAAGTTCGTTTTAGTTATTTGCAGGTATGTACACTACGGGATGCATTCTTTCCCTCACCCATCTTAGCCCAAGAGAGTCCTAAGGGCCCTAAAAAATATTTAAAAAAAAACTAACTACACCCGGTTCAAATAAAACCCTTGGAAAAGAACCGTGGTTTAAAGAAAAACCAAGGGGTAATTGCTACACTACCTAACACAAAACAAAAAATCTTTTTGGTATTTTCTTTAGACTTACTTCCCTCAAGAAAACTGTCTAGAAGATCCATCATCAGGAAAAGTCCAATCTTTTAAAAAAAAAATTTATTTAATTAAACTAACACAACTAAAATAGCATAGAAAGTCACCCAGACAATCTCCTAACCCCACACTTAAAATTATGTATTGTCCCCAATGCACACCATAACTAATAAAGGGTAAAAGGGACTCCCTGGTAGGCCAAAGGCCGAAGCACTAACAACTCATGGGATACTCAGACTTCTCCCAAGCTTGGGCCTTCGTGCGGGTACCTCACACTTAGTTCCAACCATTTGGTTTGTTGTTGCATCCTTCCAATACCCTTGCTTTCCATTCTCCTAAAAAATAAAAAATTGACACTACAAAAATAATACAATTAAAAAGAATAAAAAAAATGAAAGAAAGCAATAAAGCTGGGTTGCCTCCCAACAAGCGCTTGATTTAACGTCGCGGCACGACGCGAATCACTTTTTGCCTCCACCTCGAACTTATGAATTGAACCCCCAATTTTGATTCAAGCTTATGATTATGGTCATGGGGCGGTGGAACGAATCTAACAGGCCCAAGGAAATAATGTAGTATTCTGCATTCCTTGGCCTTTGTATGAGGTATGTAATCCTGACTTTCTGGCAAGAAGAATTCCAGAATATATGCACCTTGTTCCTCATTCCTTGACTCTTTGATTGGTTCAGATGACTATATTTCCATATCATCATCCAAACATAATGTGGAAAAATGCTTGGAGTGTGGACCAATGCGCTTAAACACATGAACTTCAGGATTCTCAACATCCTCAAATCAGTGATACTAGAGTCAACAAAATTTATATCCTCAAAGTCCTTGGCTGGCTCTAGTCTCACTTCTTCAACATTGACATCCTCAAATTGTGTTTGGCTAGGTTGTTGATGTTCTACTCTGACCTCCCCAATTAACACCTCAAATTCATGCTCTTCTTGGCTACTATCCTCAATATTGGCTTGTTGAGCATTAAAAGCTCCAACCACTTGACTCAATTGAGCCTCCAACTTGCGAATAGTTGCCTCTTGCCTTTCTATGTGCAATTGTTTCTCATTGTTTTGTTCCAGAAGGCACTTTAGCATATCCTTGATCTCCTTCAAGTCCGCATTCCCAGGTTCTTCGTCCCTATTAACTTCACAAGAAAAGGTAGAACCATCATAGTAAGGGGTTGGGGGAAAATAAGAAATATAAGCACAACCATGAATGTGACCATTTTTACCACCACACACATTCCACAAATAAGATTGAGTTGGTGCACATATCTCGCTCTTAGGAACGTTTTGAAAATTTTGCCACGGGTGGTTTCCTTCACAATATGTATGGAGATCAATAGTAGAATTATCTACACCTAAATTCCCATAATTCCAAGATGCCATGTTTCTCAAATCAACAGTTATAAAAAAATAAAACAAACTAAAAGTTCAAACTTGAACCCTAGCAATATATACAGCTACAACTACACTGTTAGTTCCCCGGCAACGGCGCCAAAAATTTGATCACGCCCAACTCTTGTCCTAAAAAGGATAAGCGGTCGCTGCAAATATAATCCGGTCTAAAAATCCGGAGTCAAATCCCACAGAGAACTAAGACTTAGCTGTATCTTTTTAATATCACCAAGAAGACAAGATTGAAAATAAATAAACAGCTGAAAACTAACTATGCTTGAATGGTAAACAATTAGAATAAAGGTCTAAGGTAATGGTTTCCACCGTTGTTGATTTCCTTGGTTATATATTTCTTATAGTTGTGACCTAGTTTCCTCTATCAATCATGAACTCTCCAGCTACCATAAATCTCTCTCAAGCAATTATGATAATTTAATAGACACACTCTCTCAAGCTACGCTAGCTAGATTCACATTACAGTTCACTTAGATTGCACCCGAGGTATCGTTATCTCTAATCCAACCTCTAAACCCTCGGTTATGACTCTCCTCTATACTCCGGGAGTGATGTTGTTCAAACAACTACCTAAATATGCACTCTCTCTCAAGCAGATACATAATAAATAGGAATGGCTAATTGAGGATCCTTTCAATTAACCACAATCAAAACGTAGTTGAACAAATAGAGATAAACAACCAATTCAAAACTATATTAATATAACAACCAAATCATCCCCAACGGGTTCCATCAAAACCCTAAAAAACGAGTTAGCTATTCATAATAGTATGTAAAACTACAATACTATAAATCATAACCAACAATGAAAAATAGGAAGAAGAAGGAAAAACTCGTTGAAGAATTCCGCCTTGCTCCCAATGTGTTCTTGCCTCCTTAGGTCTAAGATATGTCCAAAATATGCCCCCCCCCCTCCTTCAAAATAGGTTTAGGACCCCTTTTATACAAGTTGGAATAGTGTAGGGCCGAAATAACCTTGTCCCGGACGAAATAGGACTTCTTTTTGACGCCTGGAGCGGCACGACCGCGGCCAAAACGCGGTAGGACCGCGGCCACACAAGCTCTCTGATTTTCTGCCGCGGTCAGTTTCGCGGTCGCGGTTTCGATCGCATTTATGACCCTGTTCCGTCTGGAATTTGGAAAAACATAAAACATGAAAGTTGTAGCTCTTTGAGTTTGCTTTCCAACCATATATTGTGGATCCCAAATGGAGTTTTGAGTAAAACGTTATGTGCATTTTACTAGACAGTGCACAATATACCTACTCGAGTCTTCGTTTTGTTGTTTTATCATCCGTTGATCCCCGAATACGATCCCGGATTAATTCCTTGGGCTTTTACTCAGACTTCAAAGCTCCAAATCACTTGAATTCATTCTATAATATCTATATATCTCGGAATCACTCCTACAAGGCATAAAACACACCGTTAGTGCAAAACACTAGCGATTAAAGCGCAAACTCAATTACAGTGCAGTAAATTAGAGTGTAATAAGCGACTAAAATACATAATTATAGCCTATCATCAGTCTCGCTGGACTGAAGGCCTACTCCCGTACTAATGCTGCTGCTGCTGCTGCTCGAAACCTGGACCTGTGCAAATAGCACAGAGTGTAGCATCAGCACAACCGACCCCATGTGCTGGTAAGTGTCTAGCCTAACCCCGGCGAAGTAGTGACGAGGCTAGACTGGACTACCACATAAACCTGTGCAATTCTATATATACAGCAGAATTGAAATACAAGGCAAGTAAAAACAATATGGGAGGGGAAGCATGCTGTGGGGAGATAACAATTTCAAATATAAATGGACTAACACTAAGGAAAAGCACAACTCATACAACAATAAAGAACAGAGATCAACAAATGCACGGCATCACCCTTCGTGCTTTTACTCTCATCCTCACGAAGCAATGATATAAACAAACGTGCACGGCATCACCCTTAGTGCTTTTACTCTCATTCCTCACATATAATCAATAGAATAGGCACGGAATGGCACATCGTGCGGCACGGCATCACCCTTCGTGCTTTACACTCTTTCCTCACAAGAACAAACAATGCACGGCATCACCCTTTGTGCTTTAACACTCTTCCTCACCCAAACAACAATCATAAACAAGGGCGAGGGAATAATAAAACAAGAATAAAAGTACCGGCAAGGGTACACAAACAACAATTTAAAAACCCGGCAAGGGTACAACATCAATAACCGACAACGTCCCGGCAAGGGAATAAATCATTAACTCTTTTCTTTCTTTCACTTTCATTTCATAGTTCACATTATCACTTGAGCCAACGCTTCAAAGAGTTACTTATCTCACATAACTTCACGATTTGTATTTCAACCCGAGCCAACGCTCCACGAAGTTTCAAGATCACAATTTCTTTCACAAGGTCATTACGACACATAGAAGTCATCAATTAAGCATGGAAGGCATACCAACAACCAAACTATTCGCAAAATAAGGACTCACGGTCATGCTAGACACCAATGTATAGATACTCGTCACCATGCCTATACATCGTACTCGACAATTAGCAAGTATCAAATAAGACCCAACCCCTATTCTCTCAATCTAGGGTTAAACCAAACACTTACCTCGATGCCTTGAATTCCACTCAAACCACAACAATCGCTTTACCCAGTGATTCCACCTCCAATCCGCTCGAATCTAGTCACAAATTACTCAATTACTTTGATAAACTCTAAATTAATCAATTTGAATGCATAAAAATAATTTTCCCAAGTTTTTCCCAAAAATTCCAAAATCGCCCCCGGGCCCACGTGGTCAAAACCCGAGGTTCGAACCAAAACCCGGTTACCCATTTCCCCACGAACTCAAATACGCAATTTGTTTTAAAATCGGACCTCAAATTGAGGTCCAAATCCCTAATTTATAAAAAACCTAGGTTCTACCCAAAACCCCCAATTTCACCCGTGAAAACCATTGATTTTAAGTTGAAAACATGTTAAATGATGTTCAAGATTGAAAGAAATGAGTAAAAACCAACTTACAAATGATTTGGAAGAAGTCTTGTTCTTGGAAAATCGCCCAAAGAGTTGTATTTTGAAAGTGGAGTGAAAAATGACTTAAAATTCGTCTAAATATGAAAAATGCAGGTTGCAGATGTGGGAAATGCGAAGTGGGGTTCGCAATTGCGAACCCCGACCTGCTACATTGGGAATTGCGAACAAAAGTTCGTATTTGCGAACCAATGGCCTATATGGGGACTTCGCATTTGCGAACAAAAGAGTCGCATTTGCGAAAGTCCCAGCTTTCGCATTTGCGATGCTATGATCGCAGTTGCGATCCCTGTGCAATGTGAGCACCTTCGCATTTGCAAAGGATTCTTCGCATTTGCGACCTCGCATTTGCGAATGCGAAGCCTGCAGGTCAGATCATACCAGCAATTTCCAAGTTCAAAAATGCACTCCGTGGCCTATCCAAAACTCACCCGAGCCCTCGGGGCTCAAATCAAATATACACACAACCTCAAAAACATCCTACGGACTTACTCGTGCGATCAAATCGCCAAAATAACATCAAAAACAACGGATCAAGCCTCAAAACTCATGATTTCTTCCAAATTTTCATAAAACATCAATTTTCCATTTTAAGTTCGAAACACGTCAAGCGATATCCAATTGCAACCAAATTTTACAGAAAGCCCTTAAACCACATATAAGACTTGTACTCGGCACTGGAACCAAAATACGGGCCCGATACCACAGTCTTTTTAATCAAATTTCATTTTCATTTTCCTTAATCATTTCCAGAAAACAATTTCACACAAAAATTCATTTCTCGGGCTTGGGACCTCGGAATTCAATTCCGGGCATACGTCCAAGTCCCATATTTTCATACAGATCCTCCGGGACCGTCAAATCACGGGTCCGGTTCCGTTTACCCAAAATATTGACCGAAGTCAAATTTATTCAATTTAATATCAAAATTTAGCAATTTTCTCACAGAGTTCATATTTAAGCTTTCCGGCTACACGCCTGGACTGTGCACGCAAATCGAGGCAATCCTAAGTGAGGTTTTCAAGGCCTCAGAATCACGGAATGAGTAAGAAAACAGGTCGAAAATTTTGTCAAACTGTTGACCGGACTGGTCACACTTGCTTGGTCAAAGAATTACTCAGATTAGCGACCAACGTTGGTCGCTTCATGGGACCCACTTATTAAATTTTAATAATTATAATATTATTTCAAAAAAATTATAAAATACAAATAAATAAAATTTAAAATTAGCGACCAAAGTTGGTCGCTACATAAAGAATAAACAGATTGAGACCAACTTTGGTCGCTAATTTGGGACCCATTTATAAAATTATAATAATTGTAATTTTGTTTAAAAAAAATTATAAAATACAAATAAATATAATTCAACTTTAGCGACCAATGTTGGTCGCTCAGTAGAATATAGACCAACTTTGTTCGCTAACCTGGGACCCAGTTAATATTTTAAATATTATATGAAAGATAAATAAATCCGATTTAAATTTAACGTGCAACTTGGGTCGCTAATTTAAAATTATGTATATTTAGCGACCAAAGTTGGTCGCTATTTAGGTCAACATTGGTCAAAATTAAAAATTACTTTTGTATTTACTAAATAAATAATATAAATGTTAGCCGTTAACACTTTTGTAATACAAGGGATGAATAGTACTACGAAGCGTGCGTGTGTGTCTATATATATATATATGTTGTACTATGCACTAAGTATAAGTGTATTAGGTACGTTATAACGAATATAGCTTATATATATATAATATATATACTTACGCTATACTATGCACTAATTATAAGTGTATTAGGTAATATTATATCGAATGTAGCTT
>NW_017673527.1:98866-102557 GCF_001879085.1 Nicotiana attenuata
AGAAACTACATCTGATTTCTTCTAACACAGAATAAAGGAAAACAAACTATTTTCACTTATTTCAATTTCCTCTCATTGCAGGCGTGCAACACGATCCCATTTCCTTACATCACGTGGTAGGCGTATCACATGCTCCCATCACAATGATATCACGTGGTCAGCGTGCCACACATTCCCATTTCAAAATAACTCGTGGTCGGCGTGCCAGACGATCCCATTTCATAATATCATGTGGTCGGCGTGCCACACGTTCCCATTTCATAATAACTCGTGGTCGGCGTGCCACACGATCCCATTTCATAATAACTCGTGGTCGGCGTGCCACACGATCCCATTTCATAATATTACGTGGTCGGCGTGCCACACGTTCCCATTTCATAATAACTGGTGGTCGGCGTGCCGCACGATCCCATTTCTTTCAACACAATACACCACATAATCCCGGCAAGGGAGAAAGATGTTATAATAACTATCCCGGCAAGGGAGTAATGTAATATAATAAACTATCCCGGCAAGGGAGATCCAGCTATAACCAAACTCATTCAATTTCTACTTAACACAATTAAATCCACACTTAGTCTCAACAATTACTGGCTCAGTGTTAAAGATTTCCAACCAATTCCTCATAAATAACAATTACAAATTCGATAATCTAGCAAATTAGGACTCAAGGTCATGCTCGACACCAGTGTATAGATACTCGTCACCATGCCTATACATCGTACTCGACAAATAGCAATTAACAAATTAGACTATACTCCTATTCCCTCAAGCCAAAGTTAGACCAAACACATACCTCAAATGCTCCAAACTCAACTCAAGCCTCTAGTATAGCTTTACCCTTCGAATTCACCACCAAACCGCTCGAATCTAGTCACAAGTTACTTGAATGTATCAACAAATGCTAATCGAATCAATTTGAATACATGAAAATAAATTTCCCAAAGTTCTACTCAAAAATTCCCAAAACGCCCCCGGGCCCACATGGTCAAAACCCGAGGTTCGAACCAAAACCCGGTTACCCATTCCCCCACGAGTTCATATCTATGATTAGTTTTGGAATGGGACCTCAAATTGAGGTCCAAATCCCCAATTTTAAGAAAACCTAAGTTCTACCCAAAATCCCCATTTTCACCCATGGATATCCTTGATTTTTAAGATGAAAACATGTTTAATGATGTTAAAGATTGAAGAAATTAAGTAAAAGTTGACTTACAAATGATTTGGAGAAGATAGATTTTTTATTCTTATTCTTTCTTAGTTGAAGTTCCCCTTCTCCGGATTTACCCGGTGAGCACAACTCTTGCTCGGGTAGGTGGTGGAAAATCGCCTATGGAGTTTGTGTTTTGAAAGAATGAAGAAAAGGGGTTAAAAATTCGTCTAAGTATGAAATATTGCAGGCCTCAGATATGGAAAATGCAAACCCAGGTTCGCAATTGCGAACCCAGCAGGTCTGGGAATTGCGAGATTGTAGTTCGCATTTGTGAACTTGAAGAAAAGTGGAAGGTTCGCATTTGCAATTGAACTCTTCGCATTTGCGAAGGCTGGGCTCATGGGCAGGCATCGCATTTGCGATGAATTACTTCGCATTTGCGAAGATTGCTGCCCAGGTGAAGGATCACATTTGCGATGGGGAGCTCGCAATTGCGAGTTCGCTTTTGCGAAAGCTGGCTTTGCAATTGCGAAGCTTGCAGAACTGAAGGATACCAGATTTTTCAAAGGCTCAAATGCAACTCGACACCTATCCAAAACTCACCCGAGCCCTCGGGCTCCAAACCAAATATGCACACAACCTCAAAAACATCCTACGGACTTACTCGTGCGATCAAATCGCCAAAATAACATCATATACTTAGAATCAAGCCTCAAATCACATGATTTCTTCCAACTTTTCATAAAACACAAAATTTTCATTTTTAAGTCCGAAACACGTCAAATGACGTCCGTTTCCAACCAAACTTTACAAAAAGCGTTTACATCACATATAAGACTTGTAACGGGCGTCGGAACCAAAATACGAGCCCGATACCATAGTCTTCTATTCAAATTTCCTTTCCATTTTCCTTAATTAATTTCAGAAAACAATTTCACACAAAAATTCATTTCTCGGGCTTGGGATCCCGGAATTCGATTCCGGACATACGCCCAAGTCCCATATTTTTCTACGGACCCTCCGGGACCGTCAAATCACGGGTCCGGGTCCGTTTACTCAAAATGTTGACCAAAGTCAACTTTAATCATATTAATATCAACATTCATTAAATTTTACTCAGAATTCAAATTTAAGCTTCTCGGCTACGCGCCCGGACTGCCACGCAAATCGAGGCAAGTAAAAAGTGAGGTTTCCAAAGCCTCGAAAGCACGGAATGAAAGAGAAAATAGCTGATGACCCTTTGGGTCGTCACATTCTCCACCTCTAAAACAATCGTTCGTCCCCGAAAGGACAAAAGAAAGAAGTACCTGAGTCGGGGCGCATATCAGACTCGGACTCCCAGGTCGATGCCTCAGGAGGCTGACCTCTCCACTGAACTCGCACTGAAGGAAAACTCTTCGACCTCAACTATCGAACCTACCGATCTAGAATAGCTACCGGCTCCTCCTCATAAGACAGATCCTTGTCCAACTGGACAGTGCTGAAATCTAACACGTGGGCCGGATCGCCGTAATTCTCCGAAGCATGGACACATGAAACACTGGATGCACGGCTGACAAGCTAGGCGGCAAGGCAAGTCTATAAGCCACCTCTCCCACTCGATCTAGGATCTCAAAGGGGCCAATGAACCTAGGGCTAAGCTTGCCCTTCTTCCCAAATCTCATCAGGCCCTTCATAGGCGACACTCGGAGCAATACCCGCTCACCAACCATGAAAGATACATCTCGAACCTTACGATCTGCATAACTCTTTTGCCGCGACTGAGCCGAACGAAGCCTATCCTGAATGATCTTGACCTTATCCAAGGCCTCCTGAACTAAATCTGTACCCAATAACCGAGCCTCTCCCGGCTCAAACCATCCAACTGGAGACCGACATCGCCTACCATAAAACGCCTCATAAGGAGCCATCTGAATGCTGGACTGGTAGCTGTTGTTGTAGGCAAACTCCGCTAAAGGCAAGAACTGATCCCACGAACCTCCAAAGTCTATAACACAAGCTCGGAGCATATCCTCCAATATCTGAATAGTCCGCTCGGACTGTCCGTCCGTCTGAGGATGGAATGCTATGCTCAACTCAACCTGGGTGCCCAACTCTCGCTGAACTGCTCTCCAGAAGCGCGAGGTAAACTGCGTACCCCGGTCCGAAATGATAGATACCGACACCCCATGAAGGCGAACAATATCTCTGATGTAGATCTCAACTAACCTCTTGGATGAATAAGTGGTTGCAACAGGAACAAAATGCGCTGACTTGGCCAGTCTATCAACAATGACCCAAATCGCATCGAACTTCTTCCGGGTCAACGGGAGTCCAGTAACAAAATCCATAGTAATCCTCTCTCACTTCCACTTGGGAAGCTCAATCCTCTGAAACAGTCCACCAGGCCTCTGATGCTCGCACTTAACCTGCTGACAGTTCAAACATCGAGCCACATATGCAATAATATCCTTCTTCATCCTACGCCACCAATAATGCAACGGCAAGTCCTGATACATCTTCGCGGCGCCCGGTGTAGAGTAGACGGAACGTACTGGC
>NW_017673527.1:102582-123393 GCF_001879085.1 Nicotiana attenuata
CCGCCGCTGGCGACCCGATGTATTGGAAGCGATGAGGCCATTTGAAGAGATTAATGAACGGGACCTTGAGGTAACAGCGTGATGACATCGAGTGCAAAAGCTGTATACTGACTTTAGTATAATTTTTTTTAATTTCAATCATCATTTCTTTGAGCCCTATTTGGCCGTTGTTGTTAAGTGCTGTCCGTTGTGTATTTATGAATTGAAAAAATCGGCCCGGCGGTAAATCGTGGCTGATGTTACATTCTTTTGCTTTGGTCTTCTACTCCAATTGCTTTGTATACATCTTGGTTGTTTTGGAGATGGTGCCTTAAGGTTTTTATACGGTGAAGAGAGTCTCTGATTTTTCGATTTATTTGAAAAATTCGAAAGGAAATTTATCGTCTTTTCTGTGACGACCTTTGGCTTTGGAGGGGTTGTTATTTTTATGAACTAGGGTTCGAAATGTTAACCCGTTGTAATTCGAACGAGGTCGAATTCCTCTCTTTAGCGATGGCCTTTTGGCCGTAGGGGTGTTATTTTAGAACTAAGGTCAAAGTTAACCCGTTGTGATTTTCGACGCAAGGCATCCGGAATTCTTTCCTGCTGGCGATGGTCCATTTGGTCGTTAGGGGTGTGTTATAAAACATTCGACACTAAGAGGTCAAATATGCGCGCTTACACCCGTGGCAATGTAATCGAACGGGAGTAGCGAATGTCCTTTGGTGTTTATTTCGGAACTAAGGGTTCGAAATGTAACCCGTTTGTAATTCGAACGAAGTAGCTATGGCCTTTTGGGGTGTTATCTTCGAGACTAAGGTCGAAAATGTTAACCCCGTGTAAATTCGAACAAGAAAGAATGAATATAATAAACACTGTCCGGCGCAAGAATGAGTCCAGCGTAGCATTGGCCTTTGGGGTGTGTATTTCGAACTATGTTTCGAAATGTATAACTCGTTTGTAATTCGAACGAGGTCGGAATTCATTCCTCTGGCGATGGCCTTTGTTCCGTAGGGAGTGTTATTTCGAATTAGGTTGGAAACTTTTAAACCGTTGTTTCACTTATCAATATTAGAGATTGTCACAGTGTTGTCGTACCTGTTCGTAAATATCGTCCGGGTATGAAATTCCTTGGCCCTATTCGATTTTATTGTTACTAGGGGAGACATTGGTCGTTCTCCTTGGCAGTGCACAATTCTACTAGTCCCAGCTTTTGCTTGCATTGTTGAAGACCACTGATTGTTTCCGGGACGTTTTGTAAACCCGAGTATCCACTATGTTTGATTAATTTAGCTTAGTGCATTGAGTCGAGAAGCACGATGTGTTTTCCTCGGTGAGTCCCAGTTTGCTTAATTTACTTTGCATTTGGAGAATTACCTTTTGATGGGAGTACAAATCTGTTGCTTTATTTCATTCACTGGGAATTACTATACCATTGTCGTTTCATACATATATTTGGAGAAGTTTCCATGTATCTAGTCCCTTCATGTTCGCTCCTAGGAAAGGACAATCGGTACGCGGGGTGATGAATTATACTTTAAACTTCGAGACATCCCCTTTTATCGCTTCGTTAAAAACCTAACCCGAGAAAATCAATTGGGAAAATTCGGGCGAGGGAAAAAGAGAACGATTTTAGGCGTCCTTTTTCAGGCTGTTGAAGTATTTGAGCGTGGAGGACATTCCCAATTGCTTCGTTTGGTATATTGGTTTTCCTTTCGTTGTTCTAGGTTGGAATGCTCTTTCGCTTGCTTGCCCATGCGAGTTGCTTGCATTCCTGTTTAAACCAACAAAAAGGGGATAAACCAAAAAATGAGATTTCCCGTACCCTCTTACCCGGCGACGTTCGGTGGCAGGAGGGCTCGTACGGTACGTTAATATTACTCATCTTCCGCCTGATGTATTTGAACGTGGTTTCAGATTTGGCTTTCTAATCAGCTTCGTTGGTTAACAGCGTCCAGCTTCGCCCGGTTGGCCCGTTTCCCTTGATGAAGTGTTGAAATTGAGTCCCGGTATGATCTCATCGATGTGTACCAATGACAAGGAAAACATGTCAATTTATTCGTTCATAGATCATCCAATGCGGGGGGACGGAATGGAAAACAGGAGGCTGGATGTGGCCATTCTTTCAGAGGACACGCACACCAAGGCTTTCCGTCTTCCTTCTCAGGGATGGAATGCGTCAATATATAGGGTTAAATGCGGTTGAATGGGGATTTGTTGCTACACCAGATAATCATGATACCTATTTTGAATGTGCCATGTGTCGTGCTAACCTATCGCTACGGCAAGATTGTGGTTTGCATAGGGTACTTGGTTATACTTTCAACTTAAGTAGCAGGCCTGACTGACTAGTATGGTTGCCTCGGAGGTTTATTTACCGTTTCTTTCAAGTAGGTGGTGACATATTGCCAGGTTTTAGATCTGAAGAAAACTAAAAAATTGTGTGCTAAGAGAGATCCCCCACAGACGGCGCCAAATTATTTTTGAGCAAAAAGTATAAAACACCCCTTTTGGTCGAACTAATTGACTTTACATAATTATATAAGGTAAATTCCTTAGTCAAACATAAATATAATCTCAATGATTCTAAACAATACCAGAGTGTTAAAATGGCCAGAAATTTTGTAATAGCGAAGTAGTATTTCTTCATTAATACATTTGTACATCATTCATAAGTTGCACAAGCTTACATCGATTTTGTACATCAATTCCATGAGTTTGATAAGTCTTATATCTTAGGGTAGGTAGGATCTTGCATTTTCTAACATTGGATTAAGCAACGGAAGGGAAGAGAGGGAGACTGTTGTCATGAAGCGGTTTTCCCCTTTTCTCTTTTATGGAAGCTGCTGGACCTGACAAAATCCCCCCCTTTTCGGGTTCTTCCCTCCCTTATATATACTAAATTTCCTCTTTTATCCGATGGTCCTGGTTGACAGCGTTACTTTCACGACTGTGCACGTTTTTTGTTCGCTTGGCCGTAACATCTTCTTTATGAGACAAACCTGTTCGCCGCTTTCACACCGGGCGCTCATGGTCGTGGATGCTCTTTGCTGCCCGGCTTCCGGTGAACATGATCGCACTTGGTCGACCTCTTATCACCCCACTTAAGGACAACCATTCTCAGTAGATTTTGACCCATACAAAACATTATATAAAGAAAACTATAGACAAGAAGTTGGAGAAAAGAAGTTTGTATTTGTCGTCAAGGCGAGAGAGAGAAGTATTCCGGACCTAGACAAAGTGAGGTGTATTAAAGGACGAGGTGGCAAAATATTTGGTAGAAGATGCACAGATTTTAAAAAAGATGGTTTAGACATCACTTCATAAACCCTAATATAACAACAGGGACAAGAACATTTGCTGTGGTTATTTAGAGCACTCCGAGAGCGTTCAAGGATTTTGGAGATACTATGGCGTATGTTATTTGCAGATGACTAGTAATAATTGGGGAGACACGTGACAGAGTTACAATAGACCGGGGGTTTGTCGCAACCCTTTAATGTCTAAAGGGTTTCATGTTGAGCATGATTAAAAACAAGTGCATCAAGTGCAAGTTCAAGTTAACACATCAATGAGGCAATGTAAAAGTGAGATTTTGATACACAAGTATCCCCAAGAGAGAAACTTTCATAGTATCGTGAGTCAATAATTCAAGAAATAGGGAGATCGGGATATGATATTCACACATCGTATTTAGAATTTGGATGGATAAAATGGAAAGCTTCACAATCCAATTCCTATGTGATAGAATATTCTACCAAGACTTTAAAGATATTTTATATAGTGGTTGGTAGAACCAACGTATGTTGTAAGAGTTTATTAGTGTTGCCCAGGTTTAAGAACTCATACATGTTCGCGAAAATAAACTTGCATAATGTAATGCTTAAAATTGGTATTAGGCACTACTAGGAGGAGATTAAGATTAGAAATAAAGCTATATACACAAAGTCGGGAGTGCCCTGGGTGGACAAGATACGGAAAGCGAGGCTGAGATGGTTGGGGTATGTGAAGAAGAGGTAGCATAGATGCCCTAGTGAGAGCGTTGCAACAGATGTATAGGAATGATAGGTCGTAAGGAGAGGCTATTATTGTAGATCGAAAAGGTAAATTTAGAGAGATGATGTAGGACAGACATGACCCATTATTTCAGCTCACCGAGGACATAATCCCTAGGGTAGGAGAGCATTGGAAATCGATGTTAGGGTAAAAAGGTAATAGGTGGTAGTTTGAGTGATTTCTCTATCTTATGTGAGAGCATGGTTCTAATTTAGACGCACCATTATCGGCTCCTCTCTTCTCTTATATTATTATTATTATTATCTTTTTATTATTATTATTATTTTATTATTATTATTAATTATTATTATATTATTATTATTATTTATTACTATTATTAATTATTGCTGGCGATTGTGTTTCTTCCGGTTGGTTATCTTTACTTTTTGCGGTCAATATTTTTTTCTTGGAGGTTTATTTTCATTACCTTAACTTTTTACTACTTGTATTAGGTTCACACCATGTCTTGAAAAATTATCTTTTTTCTGCCAGAGCTGAGGGACTATACCACAAATAACCTCTGACTACCTCACATAAAGCGTAAGAGTAAGGTACCGCGCTTACACCCCACAGAAATGTAGATCAACTAGGTATGTTTTATTTTTATTCATTAAAATACAAATTCTCAGTAGTTTATATAAATTGAAATTAAGGAGTAACTATTAGTTTTGTTTAATTTTATATGACACTTTCCTTTTGATATGTTTCTAAAACGAACCGTCTCTTTTTTTAAATATTTAAAAACTAATATAATTTATAGTTTTTACATATATATCTCATTATTTAATGACTCTCAACACTTTTATAACTACAGAGAGTACTCACAATTTTAAAGATCCATAATATTCTTGTACTTCAAACTCATGATCACAAACATTTTGACATGTAACAATGAACTTGAAGGTGGCGAAAATATGATTGATGAAGAAGAAGATAGAATTAATTGGGATAAGGGCGAACAATGCAGAAAGCAAAAGAACAATAGCACAGTGGACCTATTGGTAGCTTAGTTAGAGAGAGTTGAGACCCCCCCAATGCTATACATCTTTGGATTAGCACTTACTAGCACAGGAAAGAATTTCCAGGTGGCTTGACACTGCAAATTATCTTTAGCCTTTGGACCGTCAAATTATGTAAATAGCTTTTTAGTTTTCTGAATTACTCTGCTCTGCTTAATAATCCTGTTCTTGGCCGTTCTGCTTTAAAATCAAGCATCTATATCTGAAAACCATATTGTATAAAAGATATTTTTGGTGAGGATTAGTTCTACTGCGTTTGGTCAATCCAATATTGACCAAAACACATTTGAGTAGAAGGTAGTGTTTGGCTAAACTTCTTCAAAGTGCTTCTAATAGGCATTGTTTGAGAGCATAAAACCGTTTTTACAAATCAAACTTATTTTTTGAGTTGTTTCTTTCTGACCAAAAAGTGATAATTTTTAATAGCAATACACAAATTAAGTTGAGAAACACGTTTAGTGTTACGTTAAATTCCATTTGTGGGAAAATCCAAACTTCCTTCAACCAAATTGAGCCCTTGGACCAAAGCGACAAATTCAGTATCTTCTCAAGAAGTTAGGTCTCAAACTAGCGTGTATCTTTTTCCCAAGTATACAACTGCCTCTTTTGAAAAAATGCTATATTGGGTGGACAGATATACCCTTTTACCTTTTCCTTGCTTCTACCATCAAAACCACCTCGCGTTACAATACACTTACGCTCATTCAAAAGTACTCTTTTTTTTCCTTGTAATAAGCACCTTAAGTGAGCCCAACTCTGTACTTTAGAGTAAAAAACCAATAGAACTTTGCCCAAATAGCATAATGATCAGACATTAGTGTCAAAACAGGCTGCTTATTAAATGTTTATTTTCTTAAAAAGTACTTCTGCAAAAAACATAACTATTTTTTGGGGAGAAACTACTTTTCTTTTCGTCTTAAAAACTGCTTCTTGCTAATACTTTAGTTAAAATATTATAATATTTATTTGGCTCTACAAAATATGATCCATAACCTCAATAATTAACTTTTAAACACATAAATTTGGCCAAAAAAATTATTTAACCAAAAAAAACAAGCACGACCGCAAACCGGCTTAAGCCTCCTTACCGAGAAGGGACCCCACAACACGCCTCTTTCCAAAGTTAAGCAACAATGGATGTAATTAGTAGGTTGCAAATTAACCACTCCTCGGACGGTTCTCTCGATGAGATCATCTTGAACATTTACACCCTCGCGGCAATAATGCATGTTTAGGATTAAGGGCTGGCATAATTGGTGACCCAGACCCTATACTCACAACCCCGCCCCCAACCGGATCCAAAGCTATTTATAATGGGTTAGGACCCATGAATAAGACTTTTCACTGATTGCACTCTTGTGATTTGAGGGTATTTTTTTATCATGGATATTAGGCGCGAGTATCTTCATACACTGAGTCCCCAAAATTGAGAAATAGGCTAGCGTTTTCAAGTCAATGAGTCCAAATCCCCAATTAAGACGCAACATAATATACTTCAATTCTACCCATGCAACAGGAACCGCGCTCCAGTATAATATACGAAGAGTTCTAGTCTGCAATCTTGTGTACTCTGAATCTCTTAGCACACCTCATTTTTGTGCATTAGTGCCTGAAATTCCATGGAAACATGGTAATGATGTTAAAGATTTGGAAGAAATTAAGTAAAATGACTACACTATAACTTGAATACGTCCTGAGTAGAAATTTACGGTAGAGACTAGGAGAATTACTCAGTGTTTTGTGCTCTCATTACTCCATTAATTCATCATAATTGACTTGTGACAGATAGTATCTACTTGCTGGAACTCCCGTAAAATTTGCGGGAGTTCCCAGGCATTCTTTTACCGGGATATTATGTGTATATCGACGACTCCAAAAATTTGCATTGGGAGTTCCAGCATTAGTTATCCTGAACTCACGGTTAAAATTTACGGTGAGTTCAAGCCATTACTTATGCTGGAACTTCCGTAAAATTATGGCGGAGCGTATTTTCCGGTGAGGGCACAAATCTCTCTTGGCACTCGAACAGTGTTTATCGACTCAGATTTAAAGTGCTAAATTTCGATACTTGTGAAACTTACTATTTTTCAGAGACCAGTTCGTAGAATCTGGCTATTTTTTTGAGTATTTCTCCCGATGAAAGACATAAGTTTTAGGGGCAGAATCCGGCCATACTGACTTGTAAAATTAAATTAGCCCTAATGCAACTCGTTAAGTGCCCAAAACTCCAACCCCGCTGCCAGACTCAAAAACTGTCAGTTTGCAAATTAGCATCTCCTGAACTATGGATTGAAGTTTTAGGGAAAGAATTGAATAGATTCTATTAATGGGCCATACCCGACTTCTTAAAGAAACTGTGTTCGGTAGCGTTATACAGTTTAATAAAATGATTAGGACCCACGGCCACAGATAATAATATAGGAGTGGTTAATACCAATATATTCAAACTCCCAGGACTGCTCTCAATGGGCGCTAAGTAATCCACTCAAATTAGTATAACTGAATATAGACAGTAGAGTGCTTGGTACGGGAAATTAGTTGCTCGAATGATTTATCGGTGTGTCTCAGCGCAACATTTTTAATAGAATACTCTTGTGATAAGTAGTATATCTGAAGGGTTTTTCCAGTAAAGATTTGTCGATCTTTCTGTTTCACATATATTTTTGACAAATCAACTTTCCTATTACTGTCGATTTCCAGCCAAATTAAATGGTCATTTAGACTCTAGTACTCCAATAAGTGGCACCATGTGTTCATGACATCTTTTTATTCGGTGATTATTGAAATTTTCAATGCTCGTATTTTCAATGTATCTCATCGTACCATTGGATCAGAACAAAACATAGACAAAACACAAGAAGACGGATGTACATCTATTCTGTCTCCATATGAGGATTGTTCATATCTTTTTCATACTCTATGATTTAGTATTTAACTAGTCAATTAGAGGCCGCAATGCGGGACATTTCAACTCATTAGGTAATGTCTTACGTTTTTTTTTGGTTGCGTTGTTTGGATACTGCTTTAATTATTGCAAAAGTAGGACTTGCAAGTTGGGCCGGGTGTTTTGCTCTAATGATTGCGCGATAATATTTATTCGACTTGGAACTGCACAAACACCGTTTGCATGGTAACGCAACAAACGCTAGAAATTCGACAGGCTCAAATTGCAGAGTGGATACAGCTATCCAGAAAACATTCAGCCCGAGCCCTCGAGCTGTAATGACCCTCTTAATTAAATCTCTCAAGTGACTCGCATATCTATTGAACTCCTCGCACACAAAAACATTCAGCCCAAACCCGCTTCCACAGAGTATTTAACCCCTCTTTCACTAGGTGCGTAGCTCCTTATATTGCGCAATACGGTATGAACGAAATACTATAACACATCGTATGCGTCAAATGTATAAAAAGCTATAATGTAGGACAGATCATCTACAAACTTCGAAAGCATAGAAACTCTTGAGTATATCTTCTATAAGCCGATTTTAAAACCTATCTCTGTCAACCATTACTAAATTTGATAATATCTATTGTAGATGAGCATTTACACAAATATAATATAAATACAAACAAGAATAATTAATTAATTGTTACTCCAATTTGCAGACCTCGTTGAATAAGTACAAACTATATATCGCTCGAATAAGAAACGAATGCCAACCGTTCCAACCAAACTTGAATTTACGACCTCTCTTTAACAGTCTAGCTCTTTACATCAGGAGTATAAAACATTTTTAAATAATAAGCCTGTAGATTTACAAACGGGCCGTCGCGGGTACGATCCTAAAAAATAGATAACCCCCAATCAGAAAGTGAGTCACATCTGCATATTACTGACTCCACTATTTTTTACTCTCAAAGTAAATCTGTGAGCGGTCACATATCTTCAACTGTTCAAACTACTCCCTAATTAAGTTCAGAAAAAATCATCCTAGTTCTATATACTCACTAGGAATCAAGTTTTCTCGCTAGGATCGCCAGGTGAAAGTATCTCGTGAATATCTCCCACGCGGGACATACGCCCAAGTCCCATCAATATTTTTAGTCTGGTTCTACGAAGTATCCGAATAAACGTATCGCTCGAAACGGCTTCCAGTCTCAACGGGGTGTCACTGAGTGTGCGCTATACTCATCACAAGTCATAGTGCACGTAGAAACCCTCCAGACAAGTAAATCATATCCTGGTAGTTCATCCTAGCATAGTATATTGTCCAGTATAAATATACTGGTGGTGTTTCTGATATTAGCACCCCGGTTGCTCTAAGTCTCACAGACATTTCATTTAATACTTCATAAGGTGAGGATGCAAACAAAATGTAAGGGTATACCGGTCCAGCATTAATTGCTGGACGTTTCTATACCACATACGTGCATCCGCAATACTCCAGCTATATTCGCTGGGCCCCCGGTGCTTATATACCAGCTTGGCAAAGTTAGCTCGGCCATTCGAGTCTCTCTCATCAAATTTGACTTGAATTTAACACAGGCTCAGACTGTTTTTTGAAAAAGTGAGTCTAAGCCTTCGAAAGGCACGGAATTTGTAGAGACCAGTTCCCGAAAGAAGAAAATACTGCTGATCGACCCTGGGCGTCACATTCTCCACCTTCTAATACACAATAGCATAAATTTGTTTTCGTCACCTTGAAGCACTCCAAACAAGTAAACTATTAATAGTACTGGTGAAAAGAATAATAACGCTTTGTTGCACGGCTCAAATGCAGGACAGGTGAAATCAGAGAAACTCCAATCCTTGTGGGCAATGTCTCGACGAGCTAATCCGTTCTTGAACACTTCAGTGAGGAGGCAACGTCTTCTTCTCTTTGACTCTTGCATTCCACTTTATTACCTCAACTTAAAGAATACACTCAACTCAGCGTATAACATATGTAAGTGTGTAACTAGAGCTTCTCTACGATAAACCCCGAGTATCTGATTTCGGAAGACTCCTACGCGAATCTCGACAATATAGTTCATATGCCGGACTCAGCACTACCTCATCACAGGACGAGCTCCTCTCAAACTCCGTTTGTCGCGCGTCAGACTGGACATGCGTCTTGAAATATACGAGAGAAACGGCGGCTGTCGACGGTCCGCTCCCGTTATATAATCTCCCAGCAATAGGACACATGGATATCAATAAGCGTACTTGGAACAATGGCACGTAGTCTAGGTCGAGCGTCCCTTGTGAACAAAGGCATGAGTTCGTATAGAAGTAGCTCCCAGAATGACCACCTTTAACATCTCCCTCAGCTCGTACCGCCTTAGGACTCTGTCAAACGTGACTAATGAAAAACTATCTTGCCCTTAAGGGCTTGGTCCCTTTACTTCTCCCCTAAATCACAATTTATAGCAAGGCCGTCCCTCATATAACGATTTTAGGCTCGTGTAGGCGTAATTAACAGGCCAAGCCCCCAGACTCCAACAGTCATACTATCGAAATAATTTATATACATTCTCTCGAAGAGCGTGTTTAGGTTCTATTGATATTCTTAAGCGACTATCTCAGTGAATTTCAACCCTAGTCGCTGAATTTATTACATGAGCCTCTGAAATCTCAGATGAACGCCGCCCTGGTCCGCTTTTAAGAGGTCTACCCAAATAAGGACTGGCGCATCGCGTCAGCCGGCTCAAGGACCCCCTCACAAACTGGAGACCGACATCGCCTATCCATAAAACGCCTTCATAAGGACCATCTGTGTGCCATAGACTAGAGAATCATAATAGACAGATAAGTGTCCTCCTAGTGCAAATAATCAATCCTGTCATATAATTTTAAGACAAAAGAACATGATAGCGTAAAACAGAACCCTCTCAAAAAAAGCATCATTACTTATTTAAACATCATCAAGAGCCTGCGGCAGCCATAATCGTCCCCAATACTGGAAATCAGCTCACGACTACTGATTGAAATCCGTGCGCGTTCATTCGCGCATGGTAGGTGCGCAATGTCTAATGCTCAACCTCATTTACACGTGGGTGTTTTGATATGCAATTGTAGCTGCCCAAATCATCTCGTGGCAAAACTGCTCTCTCAGAGGCTTGTCGGTACGGTATAACTGTCGTTACTACCTCTCAGTGTTAACCACACGAAAAACTAGTAAGTCATTTCGAAAACACCCTCGATACACCGCGGTAACATATAAATCCCTAGTCTGTGATTATTGACTTCTTCATAAACTACCTCTTTTGTGATATAGAATATATAAGTAAAGTTTGGTGTCCACAGAGTAACAGAGAAATGCACATAACTGGCTCAATCGTATCTAACTCTCTCAATGACCCAATACAGCAATACGAAATTCTCGCGAGCAAAAACTAGTGACAAACGAGTGTCAAGTAAATTTAAAATAAATTTTATGGTTCACAGTAAACAATAATCACATATAGTATGATCCGTGTAACATTCACTGTTCACAACATTAGTGAAGTTATACATCCTCTCATAAACATACCATCTCAAGGCACTACTAGATCTCGCATACGGCACACTTATAACTCCTAATACAATTTCATATTGAAAGCAAATACCCATAGAACCCGAAAGAAAAAGTGCAACATCGAGGAAAAGGTGATTGAAAGAGCTCCCCCAAATAACTGGTTTTATATAAAAGTAATGAGCTTAGGCAGAAATGTAGTAGATTTGAACATATAATCAATTTACGATTCGATTCCTTTTCAAAATATCTATCACCTACAGCTATCGTCCATCATATAATGCAACGCGGCTACGTATACTCTAAGAATGTGGAGCATATCATTCTCGCGATCGTGCATGTCAGTGAAGGATATCTCAGTATGTCACGAAATAATAATCACTTGTAAAAAAACATATGGTCTGCCGCTAAAGAATCTATATCTCTTTCGTTAATCCATCACACCATTGGAGTCACAACAAACGTCGCGCGTCCTGAGCAAGGTTCTCAAACCTAACCATCACCCATTAGCTGCTTAAGTACTCATCCGTGGCTGTACTCTCGCATACTCTCTCTCGGACCCCAGTTGTTTAGAATGGCGCGCCTTCCGAGACCACACAAAATGGGGATCATCCAAAACGTACGATCACGAATCACCACTCACCGAAGACCGCAAGCCAATCGTGCTTAAGGAACCTAAACCAAATCTCTATAGGCTCAGACCGACTGATCACAACCTCGACCCTATGAATCGATATTGAGCTCTGAAGCGGTCTGGAAGCGATCTCAAAGTGTCAAGTCTCTGTGACCAGCCTCTTGGTAACCTTGTAACTACGTATATATATTAATATATAAGCAAGAACGTATCGCGCATAGCATGAGAATCTGACTTATGCTCACTCCAAATTAGTCAATCTCGTGTTCCATGACTGAAAATTTGTGCCATATCAAGGTGAATACTGAACAACCTCTCGATAGTAACATCTAACCTGAATTCCAGTCAATCTCTAGACCATCTCTCACTAGTCTCTCTCATATAAAAAATTCAATCTCATCTATTGTGCGTGAGAACAAAGATACTAAAGGCCTCGTTCGAGTCTAGCTTGCCACACGCTCACCTAAAACGCTGCAACACTTCATACTTAGTAAATGGCTCTCAAATTATATATAAGCTAGTCCTATGCCAATCTAATGGGTCATTGCCAACATACAAAACTAGACTTCACGACCCGACTCTCAATCTTTTTTTTCGTAGTAATTCTTTCACGCCTCAAGAAAAAAAATAGGCTTAATGGACTCTGCCAATCCAATGCAATCATAACTCCCCATATGAGTATCTCAATATCCTTGGTGTAAAGATTCACAATAGAAACATGTATTAAGGCCTTATAACAACCTGCTAGGAGCAAAACCACAATACCCGAAGTGTTCGTTAAGTCAGAGTCTGTCTGAGGCTTCTGTTATAATAAGCTTCGACCTCACAAAACTCGATCGCGAGCCATCTAACTGATACAGCACATCAAATGAGGTCGACTTTGTTCCTATGCATGGGCGTGCTTCTGGCTATAATGATGGAAATGCCCTTTACGAGACCGACGAGTAGTTACCCTCGTCCTTAACCCCAAAAACTTTCCGTAGATTCTCTGTACTGTCTGTGGACAGAGGTAGTAGGTTGTAGAAGAGCCCACAAATTGGCGTAATTTCGAACTTCGCTGTCACTTATGAGAAATAAATCCTTCTTTCCTGGTCTAAGCGCATGCGCGATCACAACCTACTGCTATATTCAACGTGACGTCTCAATATAGCCTACTAACTCTCACACTCTATCTCAGGGCTCACATCTCAAATGTGAAAGACCGCGTGAGCGTGATCCATACACTAACAGTATATACTCGTGAGAAGTTAATGAGAAGTAACCTATCTCACTAATGGTGAAATCCATGTTCATTTGCTTCATCTCTCCTCGGACTGGGGTCGTGCATCAAAGATAATCCGATCGAATAAAGATCTTATCTTACAAAGTATGATCTCCATTGTCTCTAATCACTTCTCAAGTCATCCTCAACTTCTGTAATATAAAATGATGGCTACGAGGCACAGATTACAACTCTCAAACAACATGACCAGAGTACGGCATTAACATTCCACTCGCGGTACACGAGTGCGTCGAACAACTATCCAGGTCTGTAGTGTGACATACACCGAACTGACACTCAAATACATCAGTCTCTTTTGTTTATGCGATCAAAAGTTAATTGTATGATCTCCCATATAGTGTAAGTGATCTAAGGGATTTCTCAAGTCTATGTTGAAATAACTACTACATAGACACTCTCCTCTGAGGAAGAAAGGGTTAATCTGAGGTCTAACTCTGATACAAATTTCAGTCAAATGCACGGCAGTGGATACTTGTTATGATTCATAACGTAGCATCTGTTGACTTCAATAGATAACGGTAATAACATGCACTCCACTCTCATCAAAGAAACCATCGCTCTCGATTGCTCACAATGAGACATACCGGCCCACCCCAATGAGAGATGAAATAAACAACACTGAAGTGAATCTTTATGAAAACTCCTTTCTCTCCAAATCTACATCTCCATAGCAGAACATTGATACCTCGTTAATAGAGCCTCAGCATAATTCAAAATATACTGAGCGGAGGCCATGACGCATACGACAGAATGGAAATGCCCTGCGGTGCCCGGAGCGCCCAGACAACTCACCAGAAATCAATATCCCCTGTCGGGCGCCATCACCCGCAGGTCTGAAGGGAAAAAACCTCGGGGAACTCCCGAACAATAGGAACAGAATCAATAGAAGGGACCTCTGCGCTGGAATCACGAACATACGCCAGATAAGCTAAACACCCCTTCTCGACCATGCGTCGAGCCTTCACATGTGAAATAACTCTGCGAGTGGTATGCCCTGGGGTCCCTCTCCACTCCAAACGGGGCAAATCTAGCAAAGCCAAGGTCACGGTCTTTGCGTGACAATATAAGATAGCATGACAAGGGGACAACCAATCCATCCCTAATATAACGTCAAAATCCACCATGTCTAAGAGCAATAAATCAACACGGGTCTCAAGACCCTCAAACACTACCACACAGGAACGATGAACTCGGTCGACCACTATAGAATCACCCACCGGTGTAGATACATAAACAGGAATACCCAAAGCATCACTAGGCATAACCAAGTGTGGTGCAAAATAGGACGACACATACGAATACGTGGACCCAGGGTCAAATAGCACTGAAGCATCCCTATCACAGACCAGAATAGTACCTGTAATGACTGCATCTGAAGACTCAGCCTCTAGCCTGGCTGGAAGAGCATAACACCGGGACTGGGCCCCACCTCCCTGAATCATATCTCTGGGACGATCGGCTGTTGGCTGGCCTCTACCTCTGGCGGTCCGAGCTCCACCTCTATGATCTCTACCTCCACCTCTATGGCCTCTGCCCCCGCCTCTAGCTGGCTGGGCAGGCTGTGGATCACCTGATGCCTGTATCATAGGACGAGGACCCTGCTGCTGAGAGCTGTCAGAAGCTCGAGGTCAATACCTAGCAATGTGCCTCGTGTCGCCACACGTGAAACAAGCCCTCGGCTGCTGAGAGTAACGGAGTGGTGGTGCGCTGATAAGTGTTGATGGTGAACTAAAAAGCTGCTGGTCAGAATACTGCGGCTGAGAGCCACGACCACCTGAAGTACCATGTGAGACCTGTAGGGCTGACTGCAAGGGCCTCGGAGGATGGCCTCTACCATAAGAATCTCTACCTCCAGACGAGGTACCACTGAATCTACCTGCATGACGGGGCCTGTTATCCGCCCCATGACCACCTCCCTGTGCAAGAGCCATCTCAACTCTGCGGGCCGCATTGGCCGCCTCCTGAAAAGAAATCTCACTCCCGGCCCCCATAGCCATCTGGAGACGGATCGGCTGAATCAAACCATCAATAAACCTCCGCACCCTCTCTCTCGGTGGGGAGTATAACAATAGCATGGCGAGCTAGATCAATGAACCAGGTCTCATATTGTGTGACTGTCATAGAGCCCTGCTGAAGGCGCTCAAACTGCTTGCGAAGAGCATCTCGCTGAGTAACGGGGAGAAACTTCTCCAAGAACAACTCTGCAAACTGGTCCCAAGTCAGAGATGGCGACCCTGCTGGTCTGGCTAAACAATAGGCACTCCACCAAGTCTTGGCGGATCCAGATAGACGAAAGGTGGCGAAGTCGACCCCATTGGTCTCTACAATACCCATAGTCCGAAGAACCTCATGGAAGCTATATAAGAAATCTTGGGGGTCCTCTGAAGAAGCACCGCTGAATGTGGTGGTGAAGAGCTTGGTGAACCTATCCAGTCTCCACAAAGCATCCGCGGACATAGCCGCTCCATCACCGGTTTGAGTCACAATACCCGGCTGAACTGCCACAGCTGGCTGAACCACTGGAACCTGAGCCTCGTGAGCTACCTGCTCCGGAGTACGTGTAGCAGGAGTCTGAACTCCTCCTCCAGCCTGAGAAGTGGTTGGTGCTACTGGAAGCAAACCCGCTCGAGAGACACTCTCCATAAAGCCTACCAACCTGACCAACACGTCCTGAAGAACTGGGGTGGTTATAAACCCCTCTTGGACCTGAGATGGGCCCACCGGAGCTGCTGGGGCTGGAACCTCCTCATAATCAACATGAGCCTCCACCTCTGGGACTACTGCTCGGGGCTAAGCTCTGCCCCGGCCTCGGCCTCTGGCACGGCCTCGGCCTCGCCCTCTGCCCCTCGTAGGAGCTGCTGCTGGGGGCTCGGGCTGCTGCGCGGTAGAAGAGGAAGCACGTGTTCTCGCCATCTGCGAAAGAACAGAGTAGAAAGACAATCAGTATTTGGGAAACAGAATCGCACGACAAGAAAGAACAAGAGTAAAGTTTTCCTAACTCTGCAGCCTCTGGGGGTAAATACAGACGTCTCCGTACCGATCCCTCAGACTCTACCGAGTTTGTCCGTGAGTTGTGAGACCTATGTAACCTAGTACTCTGATACCAACTTGTCACGACCCGGATTTTCCACCCTCGGGAGTCGTGATGGCGCCTACTATTAGGAGCTAGGCAAGCCAACTATTTATTATCTCTTTAGCAAACCTCGACATTAATAAAAACAACGAAACATTTAATAGAAAAGCGGAAGTCTTAAATGTAAATAAACGAAAAACAATGCGGAAGTTCAATACAAATCTACCCAAGAGCTGGAGTCACAAACTCACGAACGTCTAGAGAATGCTAAATACAAAGTCTGAATAAAAACATAGTTCTGTTTGTTCCGGTACAAAGGATAACAAACTAAAGTATAGATAGAAGAGACTCCGGGCAATGCGGACGTCAGCAAGGCTACCTCGGGATCTCTGGACTGAAGTCAGCTCCCAATGCTCCTACTGCTGTCCAAAAGCTGCTGCTCCGGTACTGTGATCTGCGCAAAAGGATGCACAGAGTGTAGCATCAGCACAACCGACCCCATGTGCTGGTAAGTGCCTAGCCTAACCCCGGCGAAGTAGTGACGAGGCCAAACCAGACTTCCAGATAAACCTGTGCAGATATATATATACAAGTACAACAAAACAATAGCGGAAAGTAAGCAATTAAAGCTGGGAGGGGGAAACATGCTTATGGGGAAGCAGATAAAACAGAATATCAGGAATAACAAAAAAAACTACATATGATTTCTTCTGACACAGAATAAAGGAAAACAAACCACTTTCACTTATTTCAATTTCCTCTCATTGCAGGCGTGCAACACGATCCCATTTCCTTACATCACGTGGTAGGCTTACCACACGCTCCCATCACATTAATATCACGTGGTCGGCGTGCCACATGTTCCCATTTCAAAATAACTCATGGTCGGCGTGCCACACGATCTCATTTCATAATATCACATGGTCGGCGTGCCACACGTTCCCATTTCATAATAACTCGTGGTCGGCGTGCCACACGATCCCATTTTATAATATCACGTGGTTGGCGTGCCACACGTTCCCATTTCATAATAACTCGTGGTCGGTGTGCCACGCGATCCCATTTCTTTCAACACAATACACAACATAATTCCAGCAAGGGAGAAAGATGTTATAATAACTATTCCGGCAAGGGAGCAATGTAATACAATAAACTATCCCGGCAAGGGAGATCCAGCTATAACCAAACTCATTCAATTTCTACTTAACACAATTAAATCCACACCTAGTCTCAACAATTACTGGCTTAGTGTTAAAGATTTCCAACCAATTCCTCATAAATAACAATTACAAATTCGATAATCTAGCAAATTAGGACTCACGGTCATGCTCGACACCAGTGTATAGATACTCGTCACCATGCCTATACACTGTACTCGACAAATAACACTTAACAAATTAGACTATACTCCTATTCCCTCAAGCCAAAGTTAGACCAAACACATACCTCAAATGCTCCAAACTCAACTCAAGCCTCTAGTATGGCTTTACCCTTCGAATTCACCACCAAACCGCTCAAATCTTGTCACAAATTACTTGAATGTATCAACAAATGCTAATCGAATCAATTTGAATACATGAAAATAAATTTCCCAAAGTTTTACTCAAAAATTCCCAAAACGTCCCCAGGGCCCACGTGGTCAAAACTAGAGGTTCGAACCAAAACCCGGTTATCCATTCCCCCACGAGTTCATATCTATGATTAGTTTTGGAATGGGACCTCAAATTGAGGTCCAAATCCCCAATTTTAAGAAAACCTAAGTTCTACCCAAAATCCCCATTTTCACCCATGGAAATCCTTGATTTTAAGATGAAAACATGCTTAATGATGTTAAAGATTGAAGAAATTAAGTAAAAGTTGACGTACGAATGATTTGGAGAAGATAGATTTCTTTGAAAATCGCCTATGGAGTTTGTGTTTTGAAAGAATGAAGAAAAGGGGTTAAAAATTCGTCTAAGTATGAAAAATTGCAGGCCTCAGATATGGGAAATGCAAACCTGGGTTCGCAAGTGCGAACTCAGCAGGTCTGGGAATTGCAGGATTGTAGTTCGCATTTGCGAACTTGAGGAAAAGTGGATGTTTCGCATTTGCGATTGAACTCTTCGCATTTGCGAAGGCTGAGCTCATGGGCAGGCATCGCATTTGCAATGAATTACTTCGCATTTGCGAAGATTGCTGCCCTGGTGAAGGATCGCATTTGCGATGGGGAGCTCGCAATTGTGAGTTCGCTTTTGCGAAAGCTGGCTTCGCAATTGCGAAGCCTGCAGAACTGAAGGATACCAGATTTTTCAAAGGCTCAAAATGCAACTCGACACCTATCCAAAACTCACCCGAGCCCTCGGGGCTCCAAACCAAATATGCACACAACCTCAAAACATCCTACGCACTTACTCGTGCGATCAAATCGCCAAAATAACATCATATACATAGAATCAAGCCTCAAATCACATGATTTCTTCCAACTTTTCATAAAACACAAATTTTCCATTTTTAAGCCCGAAACACGTCAAATGACCTCCGTTTCCATCCGGTGCCGCGAACGCTGGCGGTCACCTTACTCAGCTACGATAGCAAAATCTTCAACCAGCTCAAAACCTGCTGCCGGGTGAACAAATACCTGCATTTGCACGCGAGGTGTAGGGAGTAAAGTGAGAACTCCAACTCAGTGAGTAATAAAAGTAAATAATAACTGAGCAGCAAGAAATCACGTAAAGCAACCAACATGTTGTATGGAAGCCGGGTACAATTTTCTGAGAAAACAGTGAAATCTGTGAAATCTTTAGAAATACCTTGGCTCAGTTCAAATCTCTTTTGAAAATGATCTTTTCAATAATTACGAAAACGATTTCAAAACAGTTAGTGCTGATAAGCACAGAAAATCCGCCCCTCGGGCACAAATACCACAGTATAATAGGTAAAAAGGCAAATAAGTATGCAAGATGAGCACATAAAAGTTCGCCCCTCGGACAATATCTCAAACTGTACCAGCCCCTCGGGCTCCCTCTCTCAGATCACTCTTAGAACAGTATCATATAGTAATCGTTGCGGCGTGCAGCCCGATACACATATCGCTGCGGCGTGCAGCCCGATCCACATATCGCTGCGGCGTGCAGCCCGATCCATATATCGCTGCGGCGTGCAGCCCGATCCACATATCATTGCGGCGTGCAGCCCGATCCATAGCTCGCTGCGGCGTGCAGCCCGATCCATATGGGTACCCGCGCTCACTGTGAGGGTGCAGACTTCAGAGGGGCTCCTACAGCCCAAGCGCTATATCACTTCGGCGTGCAGTCCGATCCATATAAGTATCACTGCGGTGTGCAGCCCGATCCATATGTAACTCTCACATCCAGGCCCTCGGCCTCATATCACTCAGTGTATCCCCACATCTGGCCCTCGGCCACACTCAGTCAGAATATCATCACAAGCCCCTCGGGTATTAGTAAAACAGTAGTTCTCAGCCCAAATTATTATTCAAAAAATATCATTTAAGACTCAACTCTGAGTAAAATTGGCTGAGTTGTAAAATAGTGGAGAACCAGTGTGACTGAGTTCAAGTAATAAGTTAAAACAGTGAGGAAACAGTGAAAATAATCCCCGAAGGATTCAAATAGTTGGCACGAAGCCCAAATATGGCGATCACCCCAAACAACAGTGATAACAAATATATTCCAGTCAAATACGCGGTAAATTCATCATTCAGGACGGACCAGGTCTGTGACGACCCGGCCGGTCGTCTTAAGAATTAATGCCCCGATCCCCTATTAACTACTTCCCCTAAGTTCATTTCTGCTATTTTGGTTTGCCGGGACGTTCGGTGTTGTCACACCTCCTTTTTTACGCACCTACCCCGAAGGATAAATGTATAAGGGAGTTTTTCCATTTAAAGTGACATTATTCGAAATGGGATTATTTATTTATTTTAGAGTCGCCACTTGGGATAGGATTGGCTTTTGGTGTCCCAAGTCACCGGTTGAATTTTGAATCCCACATCGAGGAAAAATTTCGACTTCCCAATTGGAGTCTGCGAACCAGAAATTCTGAATAAGGAATTCTGTTGACCCGAGGGAAGGTGTTAGGCACCCCCGGATCCCGTGGTTCTAGCACGGTCGCTTAAATTATTATAATTGGCTAACAATCTGATTTTTATACATACCATCCTATAGTGCCATTTCATAAATTTTTGTTTAACCGCTTTTAATTAATTTTTATGAAAGTGAACGCCGTTTAAGAGCGTGTTCCTGGATCACGTCACATGAAATGCACCCGGATCCTCGACACCTCCTATTCAACGTTTTGGGATTTGGATTTGGGTTGCATGAAGTGCGCAC
>NW_017673527.1:128497-131313 GCF_001879085.1 Nicotiana attenuata
GAAAGCAAAAGGCTCCACGGTTTTTGTGCCGGGAGATCCTCGGTTTTTGTTCCGGGATTTGGGAAAGAAAAAGGCTCCACGGTTTTTGTGCCGGGAGATCCTCGGTTTTTGTTCCGGGATATTTAAGGAATGGAATCCTATGCTATCATGATTTGTTTTTCTTTTTGGGATTTTTATTTTAACTTCTTTTCTTCTTTCTTCTATCTTTTGTTTTTCCTTTTCATGTTTCTCCTTTTATTTTGCAAACACATGAAAGAAACTGGAGAGGGAAAACTTCCTTTTGGTCGTTCTCCTGCTGCAAAGCTGTTTCAGCGCTTGCGCGTTTCATTTCTTTTCGGATTGCACCTGCTTCTTGCAAGGTTGCTTTGAATTAAACCTGTTTTCATCAAAGAACAATTGGTTAGTTTGAAACGGTGGTTGGTTTTGTGGCCTTGATCATTGATTGCTTGGTCCCGGCCCCTATTTCCGTTGAGAACTTTGCTGCTTATCGCCTTTGAGAGTGAATCTCTGTTCAAACCGACTGGGTTCAGCCTCCGGGATTTCATTATGAGTCGCCTGTGTGGGCTCTGACCTTGTCACTTTATTCTGCCCTTGGGACCTTTTGCCTTTGACTTCCTTTCTTTTCCAATGTTTTTTGCTTCAAAAGCATCAATCACTATGGTCAGTCGAGATTGGCCTGACGCACTCACTGAGGCTGGGTATTTCTTCGACTCTGACCAGGCGAAGCCCTGTGAAACCGGTCCTGCCACCTTTTCTTTGTACTAGTTACGGAATCAGAGATAAGCCGAAAGGGATTCAAAGAAAAAGTATGCAAAAGGCAAGCATGTGATTTTAAAGAGAAGCATCCCTTTCGGGGAAAAAGGAGGACTTATCTGGGGTGTGCATGCTGGCTTCAAATGAACATGACATGCCTCTTGGACTGGATGTCTGACCCACACAAACTTTCCGGCTTCTCGTGAACCCATTAATCAGTATTTCAAAACCAGGGAACCTTGCCAGGACTCCTTTAGTGGCGAGATGTCTTCTTTTCGGCCGACAGCGCCCTTCGCGGGTTTTCGCTAATCGACCTCTCTCATTTCTCTTCTCACCATCGCCCGATAGTGCTCTTTACAAGTTTTCACCCAACGGACTCTCTCATTTTTAATTTCTCTTCTCACCGTCGCCTTATGGTGCCCGAAGGTTTTCACCGACAAGACTCTCTCATTTTATTTCTCTCAATTTGGACTATACCAGCTTCCAACAATATTGCTTTTCAATTCCCACGCCTTTGCCAATTGATCAGAAGGACTTGGACAAGGTTTTGGGTAAAAAGAATTCTGGACGGAGGTACAACTTTGGAACCATTTCGGCAGATTCATGGCCGAACCATTATATCATCTGCCCCAGTTTCATTTTTTGGGGACATTGGAATTTTTGTTTTGGTGTGACTGAACCCCAGAGAGAGGCTGCCTACGTACCCTTTCGGGATCAAGTCAAACGTAGTTCAGGAACATTTGTTTTTTGTTGTTTCTTTTTTTTTTTTCATCATATTTTTTTTTCAATAATACTTCTGGGTTCCAAAGAGGGTAGCCAAAGAAGGGTAACCGGCTCAAATGGGTTTACGAAGGGTTGATAGTGTTTGGATAGCGAGAAAGAAAGCCTTCGTCATCTCAATTGCACAAAAGCCATCGTCGAATGAGGATTAGCCGTAGTACCTTTTTACTGCATCTGCGTTGACTGCTATCTCAGGATCATTCCCTTCGATGTCTCCCAGATACAGTGCTCCTCTTGGCAATATTTTCCGGATGATGTATGGACCTTTCCAATTAGGGCAAACTTCCCTTTTGCTTCCTGATGATGAGGGAGAATGCGTCTGAGTACCAGCTATCCCACTTCAAAATTCCTGGGACGCACTTTCTTATTATAGGCACGGGCCATTCTTTGTTGGTACAGCTGTCCGTGACAAACCGCGGCCATCCGTTTTTCATCAATTAATGACAATTGCTCTAGTCGGGTTTTAACCCATTCACTGTCCTCAATCTCCGCCTCAACGATTATCCGGAGTGAAGGAATTTCCACTTCTGCAGGTATGACTGCTTCAGTACCGTAAACTAACAAGTACGGTGTTGCTCCAATTGATGTACGTACTGTGGTGCGATATCCAAGTAATGCGAAGGGTAACGTTTCATGCCATTGTCGGGAGCTTTGAATCATCTTTCTCAAAATCTTCTTGATGTTCTTATTTGCCGCCTCGACAGCACCATTGACTTTTGGCCGATAGGGAGTTGAGTTTCTATGCGTTATCTTGAATTGTTCACATACCTCCTCCATCAGGCGACTGTTCAAGTTAGCTGCATTGTCGGTAATAATACTTGCTGGAATGCCAAAGCGGCAAATGAGATTGGAGTGCACAAAGTCGACCACGACTTTCTTGGTGACTGACTTGAGGGTGATGGCTTCAATCCATTTTGTGAAATAATCGATTGCTACAAGTATGAACCTATGCCCATTCGAAGCTTTCGGCTCGATCAGCCCAATGACATCCATGCCCCAAGCAACAAACGGCCAAGGTGCTGACATCGGATGAAGTTCTGTCGGAGGTGCATGAATCAAGTCGCTGTGCACCTGGCATTGATGACATTTCCGAACAAAACTTAAACAGTCCATCTCCTTAGTTATCCAGTAATACCCGGCTCGCAAAATTTTCTTTGCCAACACATAACCATTCATATGAGGTCCACATACTCCTGCGTGCACTTCATGCATAATTCTTCCAGCTTCCTCGGCGTCAACACATCTTAGCAAGTTGAGGTCCGGGGTTCTTTTATAAAAAACTT
>NW_017673528.1:0-6559 GCF_001879085.1 Nicotiana attenuata
ATCAGTGCACCGCCAATTCAGAGTTTCCAGGGAGGACATACAGGTCGTCAGGGCCAGCAGTCTCAGCAGCCGAGGGCTTGTTATGGTTGTGGTGACCCGAGTTACATTGTCAGGTTTTGCCCTCGAGCCTCGAGTAGTTCTCAGCAGCAGGGTCCTCGCCCCATGATCCAGGCACCAGGTGATCCACAGCTTGCCCAGCCAGCTAGAGGCGGGGGTAGGGATCATAGAGGTGGAGGTAGAGACCGTAGAGGTAGAGCTCGGACCGACAGAGGTAGGGGTCAGCCAGTAGCAGATCGTCCCAGAGACATGGTTCAGGGAGGTGGGGCCCAGCCCCGGTGTTATGCTTTACCAGCCAGGCCAGAGGCTGAGTCTTCAGATGCTGTTATTACAGGTACTATTCTGGTTTGTGATAGGGATGCTTCAGTGCTATTTGACCCTGGGTCTATGTATTCATATGTGTCATCTTATTTTGCACCCTACCTGGCTATGCCTAGTGATGCTTTGTGTATCCCTGTTTATGTATCTACACCGGTGGGTGATTCTATAGTGGTCGATTGAGTCCACCGTTCCTGTGTGGTAGTGTTTGAGGGTCTTGAGACCCGTGTTGATTTATTACTTTTAGACATGGTGGATTTCGACGTTATATTAGGGATGGATTGGTTGTCCCCGTATCATGCTATCTTGGATTGTCACACCAAGACCGTGACCTTGGCTTTGCTAGATTTTCCCCGATTGGAGTGGAGAGGGACCTCAGGACATGCCACCCGCAGTGTTATTTCATATGTGAAGGCTCGACGTATGGTCGAGAAGGGGTGTTTAGCTTATCTGGCGTATGTTCGCGATTCAAGCACAGAGGTCCCTTCTATTGATTCTGTTCCTATTGTTCGGGAGTTCCCCGAGGTTTTCCCTTCAGACTTGCCGGGTGTGCCGCCCGACAGGGATATTGATTTCTGTATTGATCTGGCTCCAGGCACGCAGCCCATTTCTATTTCGCCGTATCGCATGGCCCCGCCAGAGTTGAAGGAGTTAAAGGACCAGTTGCAGGATTTGCTAGAGAAGGGTTTTATCAGGCCTAGTGTTTCTCCTTGGGGTGCGCCGGTGTTATTTGTGAAGAAAAAGGATGGATCGATGAGGATGCGCATTGATTACCGGCAATTGAACAAAGTGACGATAAAGAACAAGTATCCACTGCCGAGGATTGATGATTTGTTTGACCAGCTTCAGGGTGCGAAGGTGTTTTCAAAGATAGACTTGAGATCTGGCTACCATCAGCTGAGAATTAGGGCGTCTGATGTCCCTAAGACAGCATTCCGCACTCGGTGCGGGCATGATGAGTTTTTGGTCATGTCATTTGGGTTGACCAATGCCCCAACAGCATTTATGGAGTTGATGAACCGAGTGTTCAGACCTTACTTGGACCTGTTCGTGATAGTCTTTCTAGATGATATTCTGGTGTACTCCCGCAGCCAGGAGGAGCACGAGCAGCACCTCAGAGTGGTTCTTCAGACTCTGAAGGACAGTCAGTTATATGCTAAGTTCTCGAAGTGCGAGTTCTGGTTGAGTTCGGTTGCATTTCTGGGTCACGTCGTATCAGCAGAGGGTATTCAGGTGGACCCGAAGAAGATTGAGGCAGTCAAGAATTGGCCTCGACCAGCTTCAGCGACTGAGATTCAGAGTTTCTTGGGGTTACCAAGTTATTACCGCCGGTTCATGGAGGGGTTTTCATCCATAGCAGCCCCGATGACCAGATTGACCCAGAAGGGTGCCCAGTTCAGATGGTCAGATGAGTGCGAGGCGAGCTTTCAGAAGCTCAAGACAGCTCTGACTACGGCACCGATATTGGTTTTGCCCACAGGCTCAGGGCCTTATACAGTTTATTGTGATGCTTCCCGTATTGGGCTTGGTGCAGTACTGATGCAGGATGGCATAGTCATTGCTTATGCTTCGAGGCAGTTGAAGATCCACGAGAAGAATTATCCGGTTCATGATTTAGAGTTGGCAGCCATTGTTCATGCTTTGAAGATTTGGAGGCATTACCTATATGGTGTGACGTGTGAGGTGTACACTGATCACAAGAGTCTACAGTACTTGTTCAAGCAGAAGGAGTTGAACTTGAGGCAGAGGAGGTGGTTGGAGCTATTGAAGGATTATGATGTTACTATTTTGTACCACCCGGGGAGAGCCAATGTGGTGGCCGATGCAATTAGTAGGAAGTCCGCCAACATGGGTAGTCTTGCTTATGTTCCGGTTAGCCAGAGACCGCTTGCTTTGGATATTTAGGCCCTGGCCAATCGATTTGTGAGGTTGGACATTTCTGAGCCTAGCAGAGTGTTAGCTTGTACGTTCGCTCGTTCTTCATTATTGGAGCGTATCCGTGATCGGCAGTTTGATGATCCACATTTGTGTGTCCTGAGAGACACGGTGCAGCATGGAGGTGCCACGAAGGTGACCTTAGATGATGATGGTGTTTTGAGATTGCAGGGGCGAGTTTGTGTTCCCAATGTCGATGGGATTCGAGAGTTGATCTTAGCGGAGGCCCATAGTCCTCGGTATTCTATTCACCCGGGCGCCGCGAAGATGTATCAGGATTGCGGCAGCATTATTGGTGGCGTAGATGAAGAAAGATATTGTTGCATATGTGGCTCGATGTCTGAACTGTCAGCAGGTTAAGTATGAGCATCAGAGGCCTGGTGGTTTGTTTCAGAGGATTGAGCTTCCCGAGTGGAAGTGGGAGAGGATTACCATGGATTTCGTTACTGGACTTCCAATGACTCGGAAGAAGTTTGATGCAATTTGGGTCATTGTTGATAGGCAGACCAAGTCAGCGCATTTTATTCCTGTTGCAGCCACTTATTCATCGGAGAGGTTAGCTGAGATCTACATCCGAGAGATTGTTCGCCTTCATGGGGTGCCGGCATCTATCATTTCGGACCGGGGTACGCAGTTTACCTCGCGCTTCTGGAGAGCAGTTCAGCAGGAGTTGGGCACCCAGGTTCAGTTGAGCACAGCGTTCCATCCTCAGACGGACGGCCAGTCCGAGAGGACTATTCAGATATTGGAGGATATGCTCCGAGCCTGTGTCATTAATTTTGGAGGCTCGTGGGACCAGTTTTTGCCTTTAGCAGAGTTCGCCTACAACAACAACTACCAGTCCAGCATTCAGATGGCTCCATATGAGGCGTTGTATGGTAGGCGATGTCGGTCTCCAGTAGGATGGTTTGAGCCGGGAGAGGCTCGGTTATTGGGTACAAATTTAGTCAGGAGGCCTTGGATAAGGTCAAGATCATTCAGGACAGGCTTCGTTCGGCTCAGTCACGGCAAAAGAGTTATGCGGATCGTAAGGTTCGAGATGTAGCTTTCATGGTTGGTGAGCGGGTCTTGCTCCGAGTGTCGCCCATGAAGGGCGTGATGAGATTTGGGAAGAAGGGCAAGCTTAGCCCTAGATTCATTGGCCCATTTGAGATCCTCGATCGTGTGGGAGAGGTGGCTTACAGACTTGCCTTGCCGCCCAGCTTGTCAGCCGTGCATCCAGTGTTTCATGTGTCCATGCTTCGGAGGTATCACGGCGATCCAGCCCACGTGTTAGATTTCAGCACTGTCCAGTTGGACAAGGATCTGTCTTACGAGGAGGAGCCGGTAGCCATTCTAGACTGGCAGGTTCGACAGTTGAGGTCGAAGAGTTTTCCTTCAGTGCGTGTCCAGTGGAGAGGTCAGCCTCCCGAGGCATCGACCTGAGAGTCCGAGTCTGATATGCGGAGCCGCTATCCTAATCTATTTCCCGACTCAGGTACTTCTTTCTTTTGTCCGTTCGAGGACGAACGGTTGTTTTAGAGGTGGAGAATGTGACGACCCAAAGGGTCATCACCGGATTTCTCTCTTTTTCCGTACTTCCGAGGCCTTGAAAACCTCACCTTTAGTTGCCTCGATTTGCGTGCGCAGTCCGGGCGCGTAGCCGGAAAGATTATATGTTAAATTCTGTGAAACAAATTTCAAAATGTGGCTTTAAAATGATTAAAGTTGACTTCGCTCAACATTTTTGGTAAACGGACCCGGACCCGTGATTTGACGGTCCCGGAGGGTCCGTAGAAAAATATGGGACTCGGGCATGTGCCCGGAGTCGAAATCCGAGGTCTAGAACCCGAGGAAAAGAATTTTTCTGTGAAATTGTTTTTCTGGAATTATTAAGGAAAATGGAAATAAAAATTGATTAAAAGACAACGGCATCGGGCTCGTATTTTGGTTCCGACGCACGGAAAAAGTTTTAAATATGTGTTAAGCACTTTCTGTAAAGTTTGGTCGAAAGCGGACGTCATTTGACGTGTTTCGGACCTAAATATCTAAAGTTTGATGTTTATGAAGTTAGAATGAAAAATGATGATTTTGGGGTTTGATTCAATGATTTTGATGTTATTTTGGCGGTTTGATCGCTCGAGTTAGTTCGTAGGATGTTATTGAGTTAGTGTGTGTGTTTGGTTAGGAGCCCCGAGGGCTCGGGAGTGATTTGGAGGTGGTTCGGGATGTTTTGAACTTAGGAAAGTTAGCAGATTTTCTGCAATTTTTGCACAGGCCTTTTCTTCTTCGCGATCGCGGCCTTAGGCACGTGTTCGCACTGCCCATGGTGTTCCCCTTCTACGCGTTCGCATCTCCATAATCGCGATCGCGTAAGCCAAGTTCAGGACCCCAGAGACTTCCTCTTCGCGTTCGCAGTCAGATTTTCGCGAACGCATAGACTTGCTGCTCCCTCCATCGCGTTCGCGTGGCCTTTTACGCGTTCGCATAGAACAAACCTGGACCCCCCAGCATTTCCTTCTACGCGTTCGCGTTATCTTCCACGCGTTCGCGATGACCTGCCCAGTTTACCCTTCGCGAACGCGGTCCCCTTCCCGCGAACGCGAAGGGCATTTTTGCCCAGTGATTTTTAAAGCTAAAAAACAGACTAGTGACGGGATTATTCCCAAATTTCACACGAGCTCTTCTTCTCCACAGCCCCTAGGTGACTTTTAGAGCGATTCTTCACCAAAGCTTCTTGGGTAAGTATTTTCTAACTCGTTTTCTTCATTTTCTATCATCATTTATCAAATTCCTAGACAAAATCATGTAACTTAAGGTGTAAATTGGAGGAAAAGGGTAGAATTAGGGCTTTTCAATTTTCTTTGATTTAGATCTCGTTTTGGGGTCGAATTTGAAAACAAATTGTATATTCGGGCTCGTGGGGGGAATGGGTGACATGGAATTGGTTCGAACCTCGGGTTTTGACCAAGCGGGCCCGGGGTCGATTTTGGAATTTTTGGGAAGAAAGCTTAGAAAGTCATATTTAGGCATTGGGTTTAGTTTGTTTAGCTATTATTAATATTGTAAAGTCATTATTTCATAGATTTGACCGAGTTGGAGCCGAATTTGAGGGGTAAAGCTATACTAGAGGCCTGAGTTGACTTTGGAGCATTTGAGGTAAGTGTTTGATCTAACTTTGGCTTGAAGGAATAGGATTAGAGTGTTATTATTTGCTAATTGCTAAATGATCGAGTACGGTGTATAGGCATGGTGACGAGTATCTATACACCGGTGTCTAGCATGACCGTGGGTCCTTGTATGTACTTATCCTGATATTGTTATGACTCTTCCATGTTAATTGATGAATTCTATGCAATGTGAAGAGTATGAGGACTAATTATGAATTGTAAATTCTTTGGAGCGTTTGCTCGAACGATAAAAAGACTATTGAGTAAGAAATGAAAGAAATAGAAAGAGATATGATTAATCCCTTGCCGGGATGGTTAGAGTATATTGATTATCTCCCTTGCCGGGATGTGAAAGTATTGTTGTTGCTCCCTTGCCGGGATTTAGCTGTTAATTGTGTAATTCCCTTGCCGGGACATTTCTTATTATTTGTTTATCCCCTCGCCCCGTTTGGTTGTGATTACTGTTTGGGTGAGGAAGAGTGATAATGCACGAAGGGTCATTCCGTGCCATGCTTTGATTATATTTGCACGAAGGGTCATTCCGTGCCATGTTTTGATTATATTTGCACGAAGGGTCATTCCGTGCCATGTTTTGATTATATTTGCACGAAGGGTCAGTCCGTGCCATGTTTTGATTATATTTGCACGAAGGGTCATTCCGTGCCATGTTTTGATTATATTTGCACGAAGGGTCATTCCGTGCCATGATTTGAGAGTATGAGTGGGAAAGCACGAAGGTTGATGCCATGCACTTTACTTGATTACTTTTGGTGAGGATGAGAGTAAAAGCACGAAGGTTGATGCCGTGCAACTGTTGACTTTCCTGCTCTCATTAATTATTATTATTGCTCTATTGCTTACTTAAATAGTTGACTTTATATCCGGACTGTATTTCCCCCATAGTATGCTCCCCTCCCTCTTAACTGCTTAATTTCTTTGTTCTTTCCTTTTATTGCATATATATATATTGAACTGCATAGGTTGGTTTGGTAGTCCTGTCTAGCCTCGTCACTACTTCGCCGGGGTTAGGCCAGGCACTTACCAGCACAGTGGGGTCGGTTGTGCTGATGCTACACTTCTGTGCTCTTTTGCACAGATCA
>NW_017673528.1:10981-49190 GCF_001879085.1 Nicotiana attenuata
TTTGGAAAAACGTACAACAAGAAAGTTGTATCCCTTTGAATTAGCTTTCCAACCATATATTGTGGAGCCCAAATGGAGTTCTGAGAAAAAAGTTATGTCTATTTTACTAGACAGTGCGCAATATGCCTCCTCAAGTCCTCGTTCGTACTTAATTATCAAATTTGACCCCCGAACACGATCCCGGCTTAATTCCTTGAGCTTTTACTCAGACTTCAAAGCTTCAAATCACTTAAATTCATTCCATAACATCTATATAGCTCGAAATCACACCTACAAGGCATAAAACACACAATTAGTGCAAAACACTAGCGATTAAAGCGCAAACTCAATTAAAGTGCAGTAAATTCGAGTGTAATAAGCGACTAAAATATGCAATTATAGCCTATCATCAACACCCCACACTTAAACCATTGCTCGTCCTCGAGCAATCAAACTACACTTTTTTTATAGACACGACCTTTTTAAACAATTCTCCTAACTCATCACACCAAGAGTATTTAAAATTGACTAAGCACAAAAACGTAACATCTTCACCTCAAGATTTGACTCACAAGTACCACACGTTATTCACAACTCACCCACTTATTCTAATGTAGAAGTCACTGACATTACCTTTCCTTCATGAATCAAGTGCCCTCACACAACAAAGTGAGTAGTTCCACATGATAAAACTTAAGAACACTTAGGAACTCAAGATAGAAAGAATTCACTCACTCTCAGAAATAACATTCATATGCCACAAAAGATGCACCATAAGCTTGCCCGTAGTGTACTACTCCACTAATCGAGCTCATTCAATCTTGGATCAATTAGGACTTTATTTGGTTGTAATGTAGGCTACGGGACGGGTAGGATACATTTAGATATAAGAGTGACTACACCTCCCTAAGCACTTTAATACATACATTTTAACATTTAAACCCCATACTTATGTCAAACCAAAACTCCACCTTCACATCGATTTATATTACCCCATACTTCTTTAAGCACACTTACGTCAAGAGCCACTACTTATCAAGAATTTTTTTTTCAACAATCCAACTATATTTTTTTTTCCAATTCAAGTGGCTCTTCCTTTTTCAAAACAGTGCACCTTTCTCCTTATTTCATTAGTTCCACTCAAAAGCCAAACCAACCACCCCACACTTTAACTTTTATAAAGTTCATAAATAATTCAAGTGCTCATGAGAGGTTACAATGGTTCAAATAGATGGTTAATTCCAACAAATGGATAAGGCTTGTAATGTGGTTTCCAAGAAACAGGATTATAGGCTCAAAGAGGTTAACTAAGATACATAATAATTAGGTGGGTAAAATATACATATCTGGCTCAACAAGAAAACGCCTATATCACTTCCAAGACTGAACAACACTACTATTTCGCTTTGCAAACACACGGGGCAAGTTCTAGGCATCAAATGCACTGCACAGAATAACACCTAAACCTCACACACACATGGCACATAACTCACTCAGGATTGGTTTCATCAAGACACTCTAGTCAAAGCAGTTAAGCAAATTTAAAATCATACAATTTAAGGTACTTCTACAAGAGTCAAAAACTGAGCCTAAGCGTCACAACCAAAGTACTCACTGTTCTCAAGGCATAACCAAGTCAAGAGATATTGTTTCAATTCAAAGCACAACACAATGGCTCTTATTCCTTAAAAAAAAAACTAACTACACTCGGTTCAAATAAAACCCTTGGAAAAGAACCGCGGCACAAAGAAAAACCAAGGGGGAATTATTACACTACCTACAAAGAAAATCTTTTTTTTTCTTTAGACTTAAATCCCTCAAGAAAATTGTCTAATAGATCCATCGTCGGGAAAAGTCCAATCCTTTTTTTTTTCGCTTTTTAAAAAAAATAAAAATTATTCAATTAAACTAACACAACTAAAATAGCATAGAAAGTCACCCAGACAATCTCCTCACCCCACACTTAAAATTGTGCATTGTCTCAAATGCACACCATACTAATAAGAGGGTAAAAGAAACTCCCTGGTAGGCCAAAGGCCGAAGCACTAGTAGCTTATGGGGTACTCAGACATCTCCCAAGCTTGGTCCTTCGTGTGGGTACCTCACACTTAGTTCTAACCATTTAGTTTGCTGATGCATCCTTCCAATACCTTTGCTTTCCATGCTCCTAGAAAATAAAAAAAATTGACACTACAAAAATAATACAATTAAAATAATAAAATAAATAAATAAAAGAAAGCAATAAAGCTGGGTTGCCTCCCAACAAGCGCTTGATTTAACGTTGCGGCACGACGTGAATCACTTTCTGCCTCCACTTTGAACTTATGAATCGGATCCCAAGTTTTGATTCTGCTCTATGATCATGCTCCTGGGGTGGTGGAAGAATCTGACTGGCCCAATAAAATAATGTAGTATTCGGCACTTATTGGCCTTTATATGAGGTGTGTAATCCCGACTTTCTGGCAAGAAGAATTCCAGAATGTAAGCACTTTGTTCATCATTCCTTGACTCCTCAAATGGCTCGGACGACTCTATTTCCATATCATCATCTAAACACAATGTGAAAAATGCTTGGAGTGAGGACCCATGCGCTCAACTACATGAACATTGGGACTATCTACATTCTCAACACTAATGACGATAGAGTCAACTAAATATGTATCCTCAATATTCTTGGTTGACTCTAGTATCTCTTCTACAACATTGACATCCTCAAAATCTAGTGTAATTGATTGTTGGTGTTCTACTCTAGCCTCCTCCTCTAGCTCATCAATTTTTGTATCTAATTCACGCTCTTCTTGGATACTATTCACAATATTGGCTTGTTGAGCATTAAAAACTTCAACCAGTTGACTCATGTGAACTTTCAAGTTGTGAATAGTTTCCTCCTGCCTTTCTATCTGCAGTAGTAATTTACTCTGTTGTTCCAAAATGCACTTTAACATATCTTCGAGCTTCTTTAGGTCAGCTTCCCTAGGTTCTTTGTTCCTATTAACTTCACCAGAAAAAGAAGAACCATCAAAGTAAGGGGTTGGGGGAAGGTAAGAAATATAAGCACAACCGTGAAAGTGACCATCTTGACCACCACACATATCACACACATTCCACACATAAGATTGAGTTGGTGCACAAAACTCGCTCTCAGGAATATTTTGATAAATTTTGCCCTGGGTNAAAAAATTATTTAATTAAACGAACACAGCTAAAGTAGCATGAAAAGTCACCCAGATATTCTCCTCACCCCACACTTAAAATTGTGCATTGTCCCCAATNTCACACCCATACATACAAGAGGGTAAAGAAACTCCCTGGTAGGCCAAAGGCCGAAGCACTAGCAGTTCATGGGGTACTCAGACTTCTCCCAAGCTTGGTCCTTCGTGTGGGTACCTCACACTTAGTTCCAACTATTTGGTTTGCTGTTGCATTCTTCCAATACCTTTGCTTTCCATGCTCCTAGAAAATAAAAAATTGACACTACAAAAATAATACAATTAAAAAAATAAAATAAATAAATAAAAGAAAGCAATAAAGCTGGGTTGCCTCCCAACAAGCGCTTGATTTAACGTCGCGGCACGACGTGAATCACTTTCTGCCTCCACTTTGAACTTATGAATCGGACCCCAAGTTTTGATTCTGCTCTATGATCATGCTCCTGGGGTGGTGGAACGAATCTGACTAGCCCAATAAAATAATGTAGTATTCTGCACTTCTTGGCCTTTATATGAGGTGTGTAATCCCGACTTTCTGGCAAGAAGAATTCCAGAATGTAAGCACTTTGTTCCTCATTCCTTGACTCCTCAAATGGCTCGGACGACTCTATTTCCATATCATCATCTAAACACAATGTGAAAAAATGCTTGGAGTGAGGACCAATGCGCTCAACTACATGAACATTGGGACTATCTACATTCTCAACGCTAATGACAATAGAGTCAACTAAATATGTATCCTCAATATCCTTGGTTGACTCTAGTATCTCTTCTACAACATCGACATCCTCAAAATCTAGTGTGATTGATTGTTGGTGTTCTACTCTAGCCTCATCCTCTAGCTCATCAATTTCTGTATCTAATTCACGCTCTTCTTGGATACTATTCACAATATTGGCTTGTTGAGCATTAAAAACTTCAACCAGTTGACTCATGTGAACTTTCAAGTTGTGAATAGTTTCCTCCTGCCTTTCTATCCGCAGTAGTAATTTACTCTGTTGTTCCAAAATGCACTTTAACATATCTTCGATCTTCTTTAGGTCAGCTTCCCTGGGTTCTTTGTTCCTATTAACTTCACCAGAAAAAGAAGAACCATCAAAGTAAGGGATTGGGGGAAGGTAAGAAATATAAGCACAACCGTAAAAGTGACCATCTTGACCACCACACATATCACACACATTCCACACATAAGATTGAGTTGGTGCACAAAACTCGCTCTCGGGAATATTTTGATAATTTTGCCCTTAGTGATTTTCTTCACAACATGCATAAGGAGGATTAAAAGTAGAATTACCAACATCTAAATTCTCATAATTCCATGATGCCATGTTTCTCAAATAAAAAAAAATAAAACTAAAATAAAAAAAATAAAAAAATCAAATAATAAAATAAAAGTTCAAACTTGAAACCTAGCAATATGTACACCTACAACTACACCGTTAGTTCCCCGGCAACGGCGCCAAAATTTGATCACGCCCAACTATGCCTTATAAAAAGGACAATGCGGTCGTTGCAAATATAATCCGGTTTACAAGTCCGGAGTCGAATCCCACAGAGAACTAAAGTTTAGCTACAACTGTTCACTATCACCAAGAAGATAAGCTTGAACAATTCCTAACTTATAGATATTAAGATTCTTCTGTTTAACTAATTAACTAACAAATTAAAATAGTAAATTAACAACTAACGATACTGAGGGTTAGAGAAAAGATTAAGGAGGTCTAGAGTTATGATTTCCCCTATTGTCGGAATCCTTCCCGCTATGTCTTCTATAATTTCGCCTAAGTATTCTCTACCGATCATGAGCACTCTTATTACCGTAAATCTCTCCCGAGTAATTACGACAATTTACTAGACGCACTCTCCCGAGCTACGCTAGCTGGCTTTTAATACAGCTCACTTCAGATCGCACCCAAGGCTTCGTTATCCCTAATCCTACCTTTAAACCCTCGGTTATTGATCCCTCATATACTCTGGGAGTGGTGTTGTTCAACAATTACCTAAATATGCACTCTCTCCCGAGTTATGCATACTAAATAGGCACAGCTAATTGAGAGCTCTTCAATCAACCTCAATATAAACGTAGTTGAACAAATAGAGAAAAGGCTATGGCTCAATTATATAAAACATAACAAGAATTTATCCTACAAATGGTTCTATCAAAACTCTAGATAACAAATTAGCTATTCATAATAGTATGTAAAACTACAATACTAAAAGTCATAACCAATAATGAAAAATAGGAAGAGGAAGGAAAAAACTCGTAGAAGAATTCTCCGCCTTGCTCCCAATGTGTTCTTGCCTCCAAGGGTGTTGTCTAACCCTAAAGTAGTGTCTCTCCGCCTCCTTAGGTCTAATCTATGTCCAAAATATGTCCCCTCTCCTTTCTTGGCCGGCTTCCTTGGTTTAATATAGGGTTTAGGGGTTAAAATCCCGTGTTTTGCACATAAGTCCCTGAAATTTTCGCCTCCTGCCGCGGTTTTGCCGCGGCCAAACATGCCCTCTGATTCTTCAGTTGTCCGCGACCATCTTCTACCGCGGTTCTGCCGCGGTCGCGGTGGAACCGCGGTTTTTCACCCTGTTCCGTTTGGAATTTGGAAAAACGTAAAACAGGAAAGTTGTAGCTCTTTGAGTTAGCTTTCCAACCATATATTGTGGAGCCCAAATGGAGTTCTGAGCAAAAAGTTATGTCTATTTTACTAGACAGTGCGCAATATGCCTCCTCAAGTCTTCGTTCGTACTTAATTATCAAATTTGACCCCCGAACACGATCCCGACTTAATTACTTGAGCTTTTACTCAGACTTCAAAGCTTCAAATCACTTAAATTCATTCCATAACATCTATATAGCTCGGAATCAGACCTACAAGGCATAAAACACACAATTAGTGCAAAACACTAGCGATTAAAGCGCAAACTCAATTAAAGTGCAGTAAATTCGAGTGTAATAAGCGACTAAAATATGCAATTATAGCCTATCGTCCGTATCTGTATCTGTGCTGGTGGGAGATTGCAGGTGCCCGGTAGAATATTCGAGGAGCCAGCAATCTGGCCCGAACTCCACATTGATAAAAAAAAGAGTCACTATTTGCATATTTTTTCCAGAATTAAAAGGCTAGTAGGTACACGGTGCTATTGAGTGCAGACTTGGTAAAAATTTGATTTGCTTATAATTTATTTGCTATTGCCTTAAATCTAGTTTGCTTTGCAAAGCAGGAGTACAACTTCCCCAGATTCATTTTCTCCTAGTGTATGCACACAGTCCTAATTGAAAACGCGCTCGTACTTGTCTGCTCTACCTGGGTGCAGGGAATTGCAAATAGGTGGTTCACTCTTAATTAGTGGGGTGTCAGGTTGGGATTAGAGTGCCAGTTTGAGGTGCACAGCAGAGGGAATCCTGTTGTCAGCCTTTAGTATATGACTTGAGACCGGCCCTCAAGACTGTGGCCTAGCGGTTAATGAAGTGGGAGGAGAACCATGAGGTCAAAGTTTCAAAATTCAAATCTAGGCAAAAAACACTAGGTGATTTCTTCTCATCTGCTTAAGTAGAGTTACCTGGTACTTGTGCTTGTGGGAGGTAGCATATATCTGGTGGAATTTTTCAAGGTGTACGCAAGCTGGCGCGTACACCACCTTCATAAAAACAATAACTTGAGACCAAATAACTTAATTATTTTGGATAAAGAAAAATTTACTATGTGTGCATCATTGACTAAGTTGGTGTTTGCTTTCTTATCATTTCCATGATGTGGCTTCAGAGGATCTATTTGTAGTTTTTGTACTGGTTTTTGATTGGCGTAGGTGGGAAAAGTGCTATACTCACAGCATTATGTGTGGCATTTGGGAGCCGCGCTAGAGGCACACAAAGGGCCAATACACTAAAGGATTTTATAAAGACAGGCTGCAGGTTTGTTATTGTTTGATTCTTACCTCGTTCTCTTTTGGAAAGAAGCATTTACTGTCCTCTATTTGTGGATTGTGTTAAAAGCTTTTGAGTTTATCTTCTGGTTTTAAATTACTGTTAGAACTTAGAACTGATGAAGATAAGCTTTAGAGGAAATGCCCGTCTGATGTGATTCATGGATAAAACAGAAAGTTAAATATAGATTAATATCTTCAGTATATACCCATGTTATGGAGGCTTGAAAGTCGAATGATTCTCTTAATTTATCAAAAAAACAAAACATTAAATGAGTATAGCCACAAAAAAAGTTTTGTTTTCTTTCTATATGTAAAAAAAATAGAAACAAACAAATGGATTCATACAACAACAACAACCCAGTAAAATCTCATCGCTGGGGTCTAGGGAGGGTAGAGTGTACGCAGACCTTACCCATTCCCCGGAGGGGTAGAGAGGCTGTTTCCGGGAGACCCTCGGCTCAGAGACAATAGATCCGTGACAACAACAGAAACCAGAAAAATAATATCAGCAACGTGAGAGACAACAAATAAATGGAAAAGCAGTAACACAAATATTATGCAAAAGTGTGAAACACAACATAAACCGCTAGCAGTGCTAGACAAAACATTATCATACTAGCCAGTACAAAGAGGAAAACCCGGACAAAGAGGAAAACCGCTCGACTCCCCCTTAACATACAACCCTAATGCTCGACCTCCGCACCTTCCTACCAAGAGCCATGTCCTCGAAAATCTGGAGCCGCGCCATGTCCTGTCCGATTACCTCGCCCCAATACTTCTTACGCCGCCCTCTACCTCTTCTCGTACCTGCCAAAGCCAACCGCTCATACCTCCTAACCAGGGCATCTAGGCTTCTCTGCACGTGCCCGAACCATCTAAGCAGCGCTTCCCGCATGTTGTCGTCCACCGGAGTCATGCCCACCCTCTCCCGAATATCTTCATTCCTAATCTTATCCAGCCCAGTGTGCCCGCACATCCGTCTCAACATCCTCATTTCTGCTACTTTCAATTTCTGGATATGTGAATTCTTGACTGGCCAACATTCAGCCCCATACAACATGGCCGGTCTAACCACCGCTCTATAAAACTTACCTTTGAGTTTCGGTGGCACTTACTTGTCACACAGGACTCCAGACGCTAACCTCCATTTCATCCACCCCACCCCAATACGGTGCGTAACATCCCCGTCGATCTCCCCATCTCAATGGATAATTGGCCCTAGGTACTTGAAACTTTCTCTCTTGGGGATGACTTGTGAGTCAGGCGTCACTTCCACGTCCGCTTTCCCCGTCACGTCGCTGAACTTACACTCCACAAATGGATATATAATATCATAAATATATATCGGGGAATTTCTTTTATTTTCTTAATGAAGTAGGAAATACTATTCAGTCTGGTATTCATCTCATTATGCACCTCTCTTTAGCAAGATAATCTAAGTTGAATTCTATGTTTTTCTACTAATGTGCTTATAAGGTGCTGCTAATTTGTATCTATTCACAGCCATGCCCTTGTTCACGTGGAAATAAAAAACCGAGGAGAGGATGCTTTCAAGGCAGAAACTTATGGTGACCTCATAATTGTAGAGCGCAGGATCTCAGAGTCTACCGGTTCTATCGTTCTAAAGAATTACCAAGGTTTTGTATTGTGATTTCAATAGCTCTTTCTAGTTGATAGAATATGCTAGTATCCATGAACATATAGAATATGTAAAAGGGCAGCAATCTAAAGTTATGTGATAATAGAAAGCTTATATCTTGCTTTTTACTGAAGATATCTGTTAATTAAGATGTTATTGTCTTGTGTGCTTGCTTATTTTTGTTTCCTGAGATGTTCTGTTGAGGAATTCTTTGCATTACAGAACTGATGTAATTAGTTGTTGGGTTATTGCTTTTAAAAAATTTCTTGGTAAAGCAAGTTTTTAGTCATAAACCTTTGTCCAAAGTCCAGCTGAACCTTGTTTTGTTCCTTGATTTTTCTTTTTTCTGAATTTGGTTGGCAGTTTGTTAGGGTCTTCCTGAAGCACATTGATGTGGAAATTCGTTTGGATCTCATACTAGCTTTGCTCAACTGTATTTGGGAGTAATTTGTGTTGATATTGGTTGTGTGGCCTGATGAATTTACAATATACTAATTCTCTTTCTATCTGTGTCTGTTCCTCCTTTTCCCAACTTTAGGAGTTTAATCAATTTTTTCTGAAATTTGAAGACCAAGTTGGACACCAAGCCGTGCAGCATTTGTGCATCATGTTTTCAGTTTCCAGTTCACAAATTCTAAATCATTGCTTTTCATGTCACATTTGATGATTCATTTAATAATCAAAGTTAAGAAAAGTTCATCAGGCTTCCAATTTATGCTTGTGGAGGCAGAGCTCAACTAAACTATGTTACCTTGCTTATTATCCTTGGACCTTGGCTCATTGGGCGGAGCTTGTCGATTTCATGCTGGATCTTCTTGGTTTTCCTTATCCTTTTTTCCTTCTTCTAATGGCATTTAACAGGTAAAAAGGTGGCTGCCAAAAGAGAGGAACTCCAAGAACTTATTGTTCATTTCAATGTGAGTGCATGCCTAGACAGAGAATTTGTTCTTAATTTTATTGGTGAAGCTTAAGCTTTACTTCTCCAAAACTGACAGACTTTTTAGTTTTTATTCCTTAATAAGTACGAATATGAGCAAGTGCAGGGAATCATTGACTTCTTTTTTATGCCATTATAGAAATTAGGTGTTCAGTTATTGTGCATTTTTATTATGCAGATTGATGTGGAAAATCCATGTGTAATAATGAGTCAAGATAAAAGCAGGGAATTCTTACATTCCGGAAATGCCAAAGACAAGTTCAAGGTGAGGGGCTTAATTGCTAACATTATCAGGTGATGCTTGTGTAATTTGATCTTCCACTTGGTAGCATTCTTTCTGCTGTGTTTATATTTCATTCTGAGTTTAGAGGTTGGCCAGCATTGTTCGTTGAACTTTGTCTTTTTCTGTTTCTATTTTTAGTTTATCAATGACTACTGCTTAATGGAGGGAGATCCTATTTAGTGATTAATCTGCCACTATCATGATACTTTGCAGTTCTTTTTCAAGGCAACACTACTTCAGCAAGTGGAAGATCTTCTGATTGGTATTAAGGATCAATTGAAAAACGCAAATGAACTAGTTGCTGAACTGGAGAAATCAATAAGTCCTATTGTGAAAGAACTTGATGAGTTGCAAGTAAAAATTAGAAACATGGAACATATAGAGGAGATTTCTCATCAGGTAGACTTGTTGAAGAAGAAATTGGCATGGGCATGGGTATACAGTGTAGACAAGCAGTTACAAGATAAAAGTAAACGGATTGAGGAGTTGAAAGGACGGATTCCCACATGTCAATCTCGAATAGATCAGCATCTTGTAAGTGCTTTGATCTTTCCCTGAAAAAGTTATGCTCAGAGTCATAATGCCTTTGTTTGTTGAGTTGTGTCCCACATCGGTGGGTTATGGGTATCTTAGTCTCCTTATATGGTCTTGGGCAATCTTCACCTCATAAGCTAGCTTTTGGGGTTGAGTTAGGCCCAAGGTCCATTCTTATCATGGTATCAGAGCCAGGCCCATCCCAATTTATTGTTACCGATGTTGGGCCCCCATTTATATTGTCTACGCTCTAGTTGCAGGCCTGGGTGTGAGGGGGGTGTTGAGTTGTGTTCCACATCGGTGGGTTATGGGTATCTTGGTCTCCTTATATGGTCTTGGGCAATTCTCACCTCATAAGCTAGCTTTTGGGGTTGAGTTAGGCCCAAGGTCCATTCTTATCATTGTTATAACCATCTCTAGAAGCTTTCTCCTCTTCTGCATATGCTACCGGAGACTTCTTCATTTCTTTGCTGTAATGTTTATTAGTATGACAATCCTGCCCTTGTTAGAAGCGGCTGGCCTTAGCGCCTTTCTGGAGATGGTGCTATCATATATATATAAGAAAGAAGTGGATAATAAAGAGTAGAGTAGTGTTGTTCTTATTATATTATCAAATGAGAACGAACATCAGTAAATATACAGCGGAGAGATAACATTTTTCAACCAACGACATATCCTAAATTCAACAATGAATTTGAATAATTATGAAAGAAAATTGAATTTATCGATTGATCTTTCCGCTATTGTCAGACTTCTGTTTCTTTCTTCCTTATGGATTCCTGAAGTAACTAATCTTCCCCTTCCTCGTGTGTAGTAAGGTGTTGACTAGTATGCTAAAGAGCTAGCGTTGGATATTGGGATAAAGAAAGATGATCCATCATCTTTGGTTGCATCCCCTGCCTTTGATCTTGTTTCCCCTGGTCTCTCCTACTTAAAAAATGGCAAGTAGCGTGATAACCATTGTCCAACCATTTTCTTCTGCTTGATCTGCACTGGCTTCAATGGCTGCTTCAACTTTGTCTTTTTTCTGTCAGGCAGATGGAGCAGAAAGGTTATGTTTAAAGAGGATTGAATGAAAGGGAGTTGATTTTATTAAAGAAGTAGTAGCTCTTTATATAGAGCAAAATTACAATAATCTTCTGGAAGATATAGATACATACAACCTAACAAACTCCTAAAGAAAAGGCTAACAAAAAGATACAGATAAGGGCTATGTTAATAGATAAGGTTGAATCAGTTAAGAGTCCTTTACACGCCCCCGCAAGGTGGGGCTGGTGTCAACCAGACCCAACTTGGGATACATACGTAGAAATGCAGAACTGGGGGGCGGCTTTGTAAGAATATCTGCAACTTGATCTGCAGCATGAAGGTGATGGACCTTGAGAGCCTTAGACTGCACAAGCTGACGAACAAAGTGGAAATCTATCTCAACATGTCTCCGGATTGGCACAAATGTAAGTAGTGCTCATGTTGTCGCAGAGAATGCGAGGAGGACAGTGGAAAGTGAAGCTCACGTAGCAAGTTTTTAAGCCAGACAACTTCAGAGGTTGTAGCTGCAACAGCTCTGTATTCAGCCTCGGTAGACGACCATGAAACAGAACGTTGCTTCTTAGAAGACCATGAGATAGGAGAACCACCAAGATATACAGCATACCCTGTTATAGAGGTTCGATCAAGTGGGTCACTAGCCCAATCGGAATCAGAATAGGCAACTAATTGAGCAGCAGATTTTTTAGCAAGCTTAATACCGAGATGAGCAGTGTGACAAAGATATCTCAGAAGATGCTTGACAGCTTTCCGGCGAGAAACACCTGGTTGATGCATAAATTGAGATGATTTGCTTACGCAAAGGCAATGTCAGGACGAGTAAAGGATAAATAATGAAGCTTTCCATTGACTCGACGATAAAGAGTGCCATCCACTTTGGAATCCTCACGAGATGCTTCAAAGGTACATGTAAAGGTCATGGGTGTGGGAGCGCCTTTGCATTGAGCCATGTTAACATCTTGGAGAAGATCTTTGACATATTAATGCTGAGATAAGAGCAAACCATTTGATGTGTGTAACCTCAACGCCAAGAAAGTAATGAATCAACCCAAGATCTTTAAGAGAGAACCGTGAAGACAGAGCATTAATAATAGATTTCATAACAGGTGGCTGGTTACCCGTCACAATGATATCATCCACGTAAACTGGGATGTACACAGTAACTCCAAGCTTATGAAGAATAAAAAGAGGTGCATCAGATTCGCACTTGATAAAACCAAGGGTAAGAATATAATTTTTCAGCTCAGTGTACCAAGCTCGTGGAGCTTGTTTCAAACCATAGATAGCTTTATTAAGTTTACATACATGAGTAGGATATTGTCTAGATTCAAAACTTGTAGGTTGCTTCATGTATACCTCTTCTTCAAGCTTTCCCTGTGAAGAGGCGTTATTAACATCCAACTGGTGAATGGGCCTGGATAGTTGAGTTGCAATAGCAAGAACTAAACGAACAGTTGTAGGTTTAACCACCGGGCTAAAAGTTGAGTGATAGTCTCAACCAGGTCGCTGTGTGAAGCGTTTCGCAACAAGTCTTGCTTTGAACTGTCAATCGAACCATCAGGCTTATGCTTAAGCCTAAACAACCATCTGCAATCAACCACATTCCTTGAGGGATCGCTGGGTACTAAGTCCCAAGACCTGTTTCTAACTAAATCATCAAATTCAGACTGCATAGCGGTCCGCCAATGAGGGTAAGATTGTGCTTGTTTAAAGGACTTTGGTATAGGTTCAGGCATGCGTGTGGATTGAACTGATAGGTGAAATTGCTTGGGTTTTAGACCGTTAGTCTGAGACCTTGTGACCATTGGGTGGCGAAGTAGAGGTTGGGTAGGCATGGTCGTAGAGAGTGGGGGTGGATTGGTGTGTGCTACAGGCTGTTGGGGGAGTGTATTTCGGCATTGGTAGGTTATGGTGATATGTTGTGTGGTTCTTGGAGGAGCTGCCGAGGTGCGCTGGTTCGAAATTAGAGATGAGTTTTGGTTATCTTGGTTAGAGGAGTTAGATTCAGGTTGTGAAGATTGGTTATGATTATCTTGGCCAGAGAAATTAGAGGAAGAAGGATCATTACTTGAACTTGAAGAGGCACGCATAGGAAGAGGAGAAGCAATTGGCGACTATATATGCCTGGAAATTGGAGGTGGCAATTCAGAATTTGCACTTAAAGGAGATATATCAGCATTTTCCCTTTTAAAGTCTTTATCTAATGTATCCCATGCCGGGAGTTTATTAGTTTCCCTATATTTTTGAAAGATATTTGCAAAGGGATAATTATTTTCAAAAAATATCACATCTCTAGAAAGATAGATTTTAGAGGTGACGGGATCAAAACACTGATGAGAATAATATTTATTCGAAAAACCTAAATAAACATAGGGCATTGACTTGGGTTCTATTTTATTTTTGGCATATGGTCTGAGCCATGGATAACATAAACAACCAAAAGTTTTAATAGACTCATAATTTGGTGCTTCTTGAAATAAAATTTCATACGGGCACCGATTGTTTAAAACTGGTGTAGTGAGTCTATTTATAAGATAAACCGCTTGGTGACAGGCAAAACTCCAAAATTTAGGGGGTAATGAGGCTTGGTGTAAAAGTGTTTTTGCAGTTTCAATAACATGCCGGTGACGACGTTCTACCAACGCAACTCGTTGAGGAATGTATGGCGGGGAAACCAAGTGCTCAATACCCTGTGATTTTAAATAGGAAGTTAAGCTTTGAAATTCACCTCCTCCATCAGTATAAAAAGAAGAAATTTTTGTTTGAAAACGTCTTTCTAAGAATGGTTGTAGCGTTTTAAAGACTTCTAAAACTTCCTGTTTAGATTTCAAGGTGTATAGCCACATATATTTTGAAAAGTGATCCACAAATATAACATATGATCTTTTTTGATCGATGGATAAAATTGGTGCAGGCCCCCATAAATCACTGTAAATTATTTGTAAGGGTCGTTGACTCTTCAGGGAGTTAACTGAGAAAGGTAACCTGTGGCTTTTATTAGAATTGCAGGAATTACAATAAGAACTAACTCTCGAAGAACTAACAGGAATTGAAAACTTATGCAAAATATATTTAAAGTGCGACGATTTGGATTACCCAAACGTCGGTGCCACAGTTGAATTGGAACTGCCACGTTGCACTGGGGATGCCTATCTGGTGGCCACGTGTACAGTCGCCCATTACTCCGCCCTCGAACTAGCGCCGCCGCTGTATGCAGATCCTTCACAAGATAAGAAAATGGAAAAAATTCCTTGGATGTGTTATTATCACGGCAAAATTGAGAGACAGATATGAGATTATTTTTTATGGCAGGAGAACAGAGAGTTTTAGATAGGGTAAAGCGATAATTTGATGCTTTAAGTTCAGTGTTACCAGTTTGGGAGATAGGTATGGTAGTACCATTACCCATGGCGATTTCCTCAGGTCTGTGGTAGTCTTGAGCAGTTGCTAGGCTTTGAGCATTTGAGGCAATGTGATGTGTGGCCCCCGTGTTGATGATCCATGATGGTTGTTGTTGTGATTGACGTCCAGCAAAGTTGGCTCTAGCCTGAAAATGATTGTGGGACTGGCTGCGAGCCTGCGACAAACTCGGGCAGAGTGGCCAGGACGATCACATAGCTGGCAAACCAAATGGTTGTCAGACTGAGCAAAGTTCTTACGAGGCTTCCATGGTTGGCCTCGATTGGGTTGATTGTTGTTTGCGTTATTGTAATGCTTGTTGTTGGTATTGTTGCGAGGTTGAGCAGTAGATCGTTGTGCAATAGCAACAGTAATGGAATTTGAGAGAAGCACGAGCATCATGATGCTTCAGGAAGAGTTCATGGTCAAGTAACTTCTCATACAACTCTTCATATGAGATGGTAGTATCTCGTGCTCGAATAGCCGCTGAAAATTCTTTGAAATCTGATCCAAGACCAGTGAGTATCTTCACAATGAGTTCCTCGTTGGATACAGGAGCACCAGCTGTAGCAAGCTCATCACAGAGAGAGCGAACCTGATGCATATAGTTAGCGACATGTAAAGCATTCTTTGCAAGACGGGCTAAGCGATCTCGTAGATTAAAAATTTGTGTTTGGGATTTATCGTCATACGCTATGTGAAGCGCATCCCAGGCAGCCTTTGAAGAGGTTGCTGAAGCAACAAGTGTAGCAAGGGTAGGATCAACTGAAGCTAGGATGGCATTTTGAATAAGCTGATCTTGGCAAAACCAGGATAGGTAAGCAGGGTTGTCAACAATTTGATTGTTTGAGGAGATGGTTTGGCTAGGGGCAGGAGTAGTTCCATCAAGATGGCCATAGATATCGTGCCCACGCATAAGCATCGACACCTGAGCCTTCCAGAGGGAAAAATATGACTACCTGCAAGCTTAATAGGAAGTTGTGTGACAGGGTTAAACTGAACAACAGTGTTGTTGTTTGTAGCGTCGGCATTAACAACAGTAGCAGCCATTTGGGTCGGGTAGGGATGGGGAAAAGAAACTAGGATCTGACTCGCAAGAGTACTTTTAAGCTCTTGATACCATAAAGAGGAAGGCTGTAGACTGAATGAAAGGGAGTTGATTTTATTAATGAAGTAGTAGCTCTTTATATAGAGCAAAATTACAACAAATCTTCTGGAAGATATAGATACATACAACCTAACAAACTCCTAAAGAAAAAGGCTAACAAAAAGATACACATAAGGGCTATGTTAATAGATAAGGTTGAATCAGTTAAGAGTCCTTTACAATGTTTACTCTTGGGATTAGGAATTTCAATGGCCCTTTATTTAACTTTTATGTCTTTGGTTTATCCGAACTTCTCAGGCTGGTCTTCCTGTTGTGAGTTAATGGTTATCCAGGAAAAATTTTGTGTTGCCTTCGAATGGGCGTTTCTGCTGAAAGCTTGGTTCATTTTCTTATTTATTATGGACTTAACTAGCTTTTGGTCTTGCCCGTGGACCTACTTAATCGATGTGTAAAACACCCTACTGTACTTGCTTCCTCTGAATGTATGAATATCTTGTCCTTGCCTTGACTATGGGACCGTCTGCACTGCTAATGGCTTCTTTAGGGTTTTCCGGATACTTTCTTGCAACCAGTTCTCTGTTTTTGGCTGCAACCTGTTTTCCATCTTGATATTGTTGTGGTTTAATGGGTTGGGCACAATTTCGCTCCTCTCCACCAACAACCAAATACTGTTAAACAAAACATTCCGTCGTCTATTATAACAGACTTAGAATGACTGACTCGTCCATTCCAAGTGAGTAGTTTCACTCGACATGTCCGCTCTTCCAGTAATGTGATAGCAACATCAAGGAGTCTGTCACACAACTCAACTATTCATCGTAACTGGTCAGTCGTAAGCCACCAATGCAAACAACAACAACAACAAACCCAGTGTAATCCTACAAGTGAGGTTTGGGGAGGGTAGTGTGTACGCAGACCTTACCCCTAGCTTATAGAGAGGCTGTTTCCAATAGTCGTAAGCCAGCAATGTGTATTGCAATAATCTTCTTTTATCTCCTTCGCACATTTCGACCTCCTTGGAAAGGCTTGTGGTCCACGAGAAGGAATGGGCCCCCCCAGCTGCCAATGTCCTTGTCCAGTACCCATTTTGCCTCAAATGTTGATGGATTCGAACATTACAACAGCTTCCTTAGTGGAGAAACTCTCAAATTGGACTGAGACGTGCTATTACCTTTTCTACATGTTGATATTGTCTCTCAGGCGGTACAACTTGCTTGTCAATGTTCTGACTAGACTTGCTTTAAGAGCTCCTTTCTCCTTTCTACTTCATCCATAAAGCTTGAGCATATGAAGTAGGCGTTTGGACAATATTTTGTTGAAGTTAAAAAAAGGCTTTTTGAAATTGAAGTTGAAATTAAGTTTGTGGAAGTTGAAGTTGTGTTTGGGAATGAACTTCACTTGAAAATAAGAGGGTGATTTATGATTGGAAATCATTATTTCACTTGAAACACTCCTCAAACTAGCAGTTCAGTATTTCAAATAAAAGTACATGCAAATACTGATGTATATATTTGTATATGACGAAACAAGATCGGGTCTTCATTCTTTCCATATTGCATTTTCCTTCTGAATAAAGAGTTGGCCATGCTGTCATAACGGTGCACACACTGTATGTAATTTTTTCTAGTCTTATTCAGTGGTTTCTCTTATTCTTTTCTCCTCTTCTTTTTCAAAGATTAAATATCTATATAGCTAGAAGGAATTAGGGTATACATTCTCTCTCTCTCTCTCTCTCTCTCTCTCTCTCTCTCTCCCCCCCAAAGATTCATCTAGCTTGAGTCAAATACAGGATAGGTAAGATATTGTTGCTTTTCCTTTCTGTACCAACCTCCACTAGTTTGGGATTGAGGCGTTGTTGTTGTTATTGATCTCTTTCTGTACCAAAGTCATAGAAGTTTTAGTGGTTAGGCGGTTACGGTAATTTTACTTGTGACCAGAAGGGAACATTCACAATTTGTCGTTTGTATTCTGTGGTGAAACTTTTGTTTGTGACTGTATTTTCTACCCTTCTCTTTCTCTTCTTGCATAGTTCATTTGTTACTTCACATTGCTTGATCATATGATGTCTTATTCCTAGAAAAGCACTAAGCAAACTTGGTTTGGATGACAGAGGAAGATGGAGGAATTGAACGATCAGTTGACCAAGAAGAAAGCTCAAATTGCTCATTTGATGGAAAAGACATCTGAGGTGAGGAGGATGACAGAAGAATTGAAGCAGAGTCTTTCTTCGGTATGTGAGCACTTCTCATATAATTCCGTTTCTGATTTGGATAATGTTATTTGACAAGTATGATGATTGAATGGTTGTTCTGTTGTTGTCCTAGTTTTCAGTTTTAGCTGACTCCCAATTCCTACTCTTGTTCTTTATACAAAAACAACTATGCCTCAATTCCAAGCTAGTTGGAGTCGGCTATATGAATCCTCATTATCCATGTCCATCCTTTTAGACCCTGTTTGTTATACTGAAAGAAATTTGTTCCTTTCCTTTGTCTCCTTACGTATTGTCCATATATAGTTGGGAAATTAAGTTATCAGTATGTATATATAGATCACCTTCGGTTGTGAACTATTAGTACAAAGTACTTGCCATGTGTTGCTCCTTCGACTGCGTATTTCCTGCTGAAGATGACTGAAAGCTGTATATATTCAAATGCTCTTTCTCTACTTCTATCTTGATGCCAAAACCTTTCTTTAATATGCGAATTTCGTTTGTTAGGCTACAAAGGAAAAACTTGCGCTGGAGGAGGAGTGGCGTCGTAGAGGTAATTACATCCAAAAGATGGCAAAACGGGTCAAGATGCTTGAACAACAAATACATGATGTGGATGAGCAGAATATTAGAAATACACAGGTTGTGTACGCTGATTTTCTGTTCCTCCGCGAATTGATACTCTATTTAATTAGTTCTCAGTACACCCTGATATTGCAAACCTAGAAAGAAAGTCTGCTCCTTATAGAAATGAATGCAAGCTCTTTCTGACCTATTCTTTTATTTCGATCCTTCAGATATTCCTTTCAGCCTTTCTTGGTGTGATTTGCTACCTAGTTTTACTGTAGCTTTCCAGTATTTAAGCTAACAATAGTAAGTCTACTGTACAGTATGGAATTTTCACTCTACTATCTCAGAGGGCAGGGACGGATGGGTGAGGCTTTATTATGCTATATGCTGACTTTGAGGCTAGCTAGTAATAATGACGCAAAACACCTCTATTTTACTGCCAAGTTGTTGTGATCACCCAAAAAGGTCGTTCTCCATGCACCTCTATTTTACAGCCAAGAGTTGTTGTGATCACCCAACAAGGCCGCTTTCCATGTCTGGGGCTAATGCAGAAGCTATAATTTGTAGACATTTCTCGTGTAAGTGCTGCAATTTGGGCAGAAATGTTGAAAGTGATTTTGACCTCAATAAATCTGCTCATTCTTGAGCCGAGGGTCTATCGGAAACACGAAACAGCCTCTCTACCTTCACAAGGTAGGGATAAAGTATGCGTACATGTTACCCTCCCTAGACCCCACTTGTGGGATTACACTGGGTTTGTTGTTGTAAATCTGCTCATTCTCTATTAGTAGCATAGCCTTTTGATACAAAAATGATACTCTGACGTGTTTCCAGCCAGGTGAAAAAGGTGTTTTTTCAGATAATGTCTGTGCCTCATAAAAGCTGTTACTGTAATGTTCGGTTCCATAATGTGATTCTGGTGTTGAGATAAAAAATAGTCATCCAGGATAAATGTGTGTTCCATTGAATTCAATTCTTCAGCTGACTAAATGTGGGGTTTATGTATATCTTGTGGAAATGATTTACATGCTTCTACATTCCAATTTACTGTAGGCCGAAGAACATGATATGGAGGTGAAACTGGAGGAGTTCCAAGCTGAGGTTGATAAGGCTAATGCTGTATTTCAAAGGTCATAGGATATTGTGTTTAAGAAATATTTGATTGTGTTACTGCTTGACTGCTTCATGAGTACAGTTCCTTTTTTTGAGAAATTGATCTCTTGATCCAACTGAAATTTTGAAGCTGTAATATGGCAGGTTGAAGACTGAAGAAGTTACCTTAATTGAGAAAATCAATCAGGCGAAGGATCAGATAAGCAATATTGTTCATGAGGTATGAAGATATTAGCTGATTTTCCTCTTTTGAACAAGCATGCCAGAGAATGAGGAAAGTTTTCCTGACTTTCATAACCTTGTTGATTAATGCTGTGTTCTTTCTTACATCCTTTGTAACAAGACGTTGTAGTTCTACTGTCACGATCCAAAATTGGCTGATTTTCCTAGTTTTTATTTCCATTTTTCTTTTAATTTTCATTTTAGGTGCAATTTATATCTTTTGCTTTGGAAATCTTGGGCTTATACTATTATTTTTTGGTTCTTTTAGATTGAAGAGAATGACAAGAAGGATCGTGACATACGCTCTCGCATTCGTGAGTTTCAACTTCATAAAAGCAACAAGGTATCTTAGTTCTATCTGTCAAGGATTGTTCTTTATTCATCTTAGCTTGCTTGGAGGGAGAAATTCATTTTTGCAAAGTTCTTAGGTTCCCCAACTCTAACAATTGATACCTTAGTGGTCTTCCAAATTTTATTAGTTACTTGGTTTTGTATCTTGACACTATCATATGATTTTCTATTGACCTATTGTTAAATGGTAGATGAACCATTTTATTTACCACTTTCAACAATTGTTTCAAAGATCATCAGTTAGAATTGTATATTGGCTGTCAAGAGCTCAAATATAGAGACATACGATAGCTAAGAGAATTAAACATGGGACAATATATATCTCAGTGACGTATAATGCCATCTTTTACAATCACTCCTTTGTTTTTTATTCTTATCTTTGTTGAATGAATGCAAAGAGCACCTCAATATTCTCTCTGATTTTTCTTGTGTCTTCTCTGCTTTCTGTTTACATCTCCCATCTTTATCGTATTATAGCAATAAGCTATGCTTTCATCATTTACTAAAAGATCTTCTCTGTCCGAGTGTTGTTCAATTGATGTTAATAGACTGAGGATGGAAACTTGGCATGGCGATAGCCATATACATAAGCAAGCAGAACTGTCCTGCAGTTTTTGTTGTTTTTTATTCAGCCATAGTTTTTCCTGTTTTCTTATGTATTAACATGACAAGAAGATTAATATTCCAAATCTCACTTTAAGAGGAAGTTTCTGATTTTTTTAACTGTGCGGTTAACACGCAGCTTAACTTAATATAATACCCAACAGGGTTGGAGGCTAGAGTTTAGAAGATATTATCAGGATTGTGAAATTGACAGAACATCCTGTTAATTGGAAGAACCGAAGAGGTCAAGGAACTAACAGCAGAATATAACTTCATATCCTTGATGTTGGGAGTAAAAAGTTGTGGGTGATTCTCAGTGAAGTCTTGTTACCATGCGTTGCAAGTAAATGAAGTCACTGTGACTGTCCTTGGAGATGATATGGGAAAACAAACCGTCTATTTTTGCAGTGTATTAGTGTAACACCATTATGGAATATGGAGCATGTTACTTTAACTTTTCTTATATCAAGTGGTTGATACCAAGATCTCTGAAGGAAGTGCTTTTGAGCTGGTCAGGTTGGAGGACTGAAAGAATTTGGCAATATTTGAAATAGAACTCAGGGATGCATTTTGTGGATCTTTTGGAAGGAGAGAAACACTACGTGCTTACAGAAGGGAAGCAAAACACACTCAAATGCTTGTGTGTTTTAACTTCATCATGCAACATGACAGATGTATTCGATTCACTTATCTATAAAAGTAAAAGAAAAAGAAAACAAAGATGTATAAAATATCAACTCCATTCTTGAAACTCTTAACTCTCTAGGATCTATGGGAGAGGGGGTTCATGCACTTTTTTAATCTCAATGTAAATAGTCAGCACCTCCTTGGTTTGTCTTCAACAATTTAATACAATCATCGATGTACAAATGGAAGGACTTTTCTCTAATCAATAAAAAGAGAACAATGTCTTTTTATTGAAGACTTTTTTAAATCATAGGTTATGCCTTGTTGTCAATTTAAGGTGTAAAGATGATAGTAAAATAAATGAAATTTTATTGTGATTCACTTTTGGTTTCAACATAGATGCCCCGGTGAGTAGGTATGAGATGCTAGCCATGGTGGGGCTGAGGAGAGGTAGGGGTAGGCCTAATAAGTATTGGGGAAATGTGATTAGGCATGATGTGGCGCAACTTCAGCTTATTGAGGACATGACCCTTGATAGGAGGTTGTGGAGGTCGAGAATTAGGGTAGAAGTTTAGTAGGTAGTCATACGTGTCTCCTTTCCAGAACATAGCTTTAGTATTAGTCTTGTATTTTCATTTTCATTCTTTCGCTTCGGTTATTATCATCTTATCTTGCTGTTGTTATTGCTTGTTGTTTTTGCTTCTTTTCATTAAAGGGGTTTATCTGAAACAATCTCTCTACCTTCTCATGGTAAGGGTAAGGCTGCGTACACCCTACCCTCCCTAGACCCCACTTTGTGGGATTACACTAGGTTTGTTGTTGTTCTTCTGGTTTGTGGTCCACCTCTGGCAGCATAAGAATCTGTATAAGAATTTATACGGAAGCAAAAATTGAAGACTTATTTGCATTTCCTAAATCATTATTTTGTCTTTGTTTTTCTGCAAACCTTTGCTGTTTGTACTAATTTCCTTTTCTCAGGTTACAGCCTTTGGAGGAGGTAGAGTGATGGGCCTTCTGGAGGTGATTGAAAGACATCATAGAAAGTTCAAGAGGGCACCGATTGGTCCAATAGGTGCTCATGTGGTATGTGATGGATAAAAATTATTGTACATCTATGGAGTATATCTTTTCCTGTTTTTCTTGGCTGAGCTTACAAGCAACTGAAGACTGATTCTTCTTTTGTCATTTCCACAGTCGGATACGGTCATTATTCCATTATAAATGTTTTCATTATCCCCTCAGTTTGTTAGGGTTATTTACTTTTACAGTTGGCCATCAACATCCGAAGATGATGGAACGTACCAAGTGGAAAAAATTGTACAAAAGTGGTGAATCTTTTAGATTGTTATGTACCTTAGAGTTAAGTATAATAGTTAACTAAAACATTGTGCTAAGAGGGTGGATCTGTTAGATAGATATGTAATGAAGTTGACTATGTATATGTTTCTACCTTGGGTAAATGTTAATTTGCACATTAAAACGATTTAGGCCTATGGCATTGGAACTCTCATGCGCTCCTCTCAACTCTTTCGCCGCTCTCTTATTCTCATGGCATCTATCACCAATGAAATGTCTGAATAATATTCCTGCAAGTATGGTCTTATATATTATGTGCTTCTTCAGCAAAAAATAGGATTACTGTCCTTCAATTTGGAACCCTCAGCATCATTCTTTACATGCTACTTTACTACCCAAAAGTCATGCTAGAATTGGCATTTCTTTCAGCTTTTAGGATCTACGGTTTGCCTGCCTCACCTCTTGTCCATATTTCTTGCAACAACCTCATGTTTTGTGTTTTGTCCCAAAGCTCCATTCTAAGAACAATTCCACCTGCCACAATTCAAGTGAGAACTCAGTCATTGTAGCTTCACTAAGAATCAGACAAATTGTTATATAACAGATCCAAGTGAAGTCAGCGGATTGCACAAAAGAACAAAAGCTAACCTATTGTTAATAAAGTTCAGAAGAAAAGTAAGCTCATCTTTTTGAAGGATTTCCAGACTCGGGTAGGTGTTTGTAGCTAGGTATACCCTCTATCCTCTTAGGCATTTGTAACTGATAGCAAATCTCCTTTATAGTCGAAAAGGGAGATTTTTGAGGGAGCATATCATATACTTCACTGATTGTTAGTTTGTATTTGAACGCAAGCATAGAAAGAGGCATGTACCCAAAAGGAGATGTGCTTGGTTATTGCAGGTAGAGCTATCCTCTCATCCAGGGAGCCTTGTTTGGCAAATTGTCTTGCTATTACTTGCTATCAGGGCTTCTTTCACCTTCTTTGGCTGAGGGTCTATCGGAAACCGTCTCTCTGCCCTTCCAGGGTAGGGGTAAGGCTGCGTACATCCTACCCTCCCCAGACCCCACTTGTGGGATTATACTGGGTGGTTGCTGTTGTTGTTGTTTGTTTAATACTTTCATCAATTCTTGTCATTTAAATCCTCCTCAACCTCTGTTCTTATGTCAATTCATTCTACTGAAAAGTGAAACCAAATTAAAATGTAAGGTGATCGCTTCTGTGAACCAAGCTTCAAAACAGCTGCCTGTCTGCATTTTCCTTCTGCATTTTCTAGGGGAAATGCATGCTACATAACATAGAATGGAGCTCATCGTACCTTTGGATGTAATACTGGAAACACTCTCCTCAATTAACTGTATCTTTTACTGGAACCACTCCCAATATGCTTTCCATTTATGCATGTGAATAGGTATTCGACTTGGCCTCCTTGCTACTCTTTAGTTAACTTGTCCTGAGATTCTGTAGTATAACTGTGTCAGATCTACACGAGACGCCCTCCCATAATCACAGTTCTTTGCCCATGCCCTTTTAATTTTTTCCCCATATTATTCTGCCTTCCATGTAGTATAAGTGGATCTGTGGTGTCTTTAGCTTTCTTGCTTGTTTAATTTTTGAGAGCCCATGCTAAACATTTATCAACTTGTTATTGCAGACCTTGGTTGATGGTGACAAATGGGGTATTGCTATTGAAAGTGCCATTGGCTCGCTGCTTAACGGTTTCATTGTAACAGATCATAAGGATTCCCTTTTATTAAGAGCTTGTGCAAGGGAAGCGAATTATAATAACTTACAGATTATCATTTATGAGTTCTCTAGACCAAGGTAATGATCTTGCTCTATATGTTTGATGTATGTATGTATGTTTGTGTGCACGCGCGTGTGTGTATTGTTAGGGATGATTTATGCCCTTACACATCGTTGATGACAATGTATACCAGTCACTTCTGGGTAGATAGATACTTCTCTGGTTTCTGATAAAGCTTTTGCTTGTATTTGTTGGTGTAGGCTGAACATTCCCGATCACATGCTTCCCCGGACTCATCATCCAACTGCAATTTCGGTTCTACGTTCTGACAATCCTACCGTACTAAATGTCTTGATTGATGTGGTAAAGTTCTATTTCTGTGGGTAAAATTATCCTTACCAAAGCTAAGCTGTTCTTTAGTTTTGTAGCTTCTTACTGATCATAATAAGCGGCTTCGAGTTCAGATTTAATTTATGCGTGGACAGATGATTGCCAATTTGCAGAAACCTCTTTTTATTTTCATGTCGATTATGATTATGATAGCTTGGCTTATCCCTGGCGGTCAAGTTCATAATTCCTTTTTTCATTATTCTCCTCTCTGCCGGGGTTTCTCTAAGTTTTTAATCACGATTTGGGTTCTTATTTATTGCCATGAACTTCAGACTATTTTCCAGTCTCTTGTGTTGATCTTTTGTCACTGTTACATCTGTATTTTTCTGTTGTTTAGGTTAGTTATGCTGATTATGCCTTGATGTTTCCTTTCTCTTGTTAGGGTAATGCTGAGAGGCAAGTGCTTGTTAAAGACTATGATGCTGGAAAAGCAGTTGCTTTTGAGCAAAGGATTTCAAATTTGAAGGAGGTTTACACTTCTGATGGGTACAAAATGTAAGATTATGTGGTCTCTCATATGCCGCTCAATTTAGTATCTTCATGCTTAATTGCTTTCCTGTATTCCTGTGAGTAACTTCCTGTCCGAGTCTGTTCAAGGTATTGGCTAGGTTGTACGTAGTTCGTGTATAGATTCATCAAGTACTTGGCGGACGAAATTCATCAAGTTCGTGTATTAATTAAATCTATGAATTGACTTCCATCGGTTTATTTTGTGTGGAGCTGTTTAGGATGACTAACCCGATGCTCTAAACCTGTCCAAAATTTTTGAAGTATCCATTCCAACGACAGCAAGTCTGGCAAGAGTTGGTTTATTTCATGGAGAACTGTGGCCATCATTTTAATTCAAGATGGTTTAAAAATTATAGTTTGCATTTTGTGAGCCTTAATTAATCTACTTTACTCTTTTCGCATTGCTTGGTTTAGTATTGGCTTGGATAGAACAGTACATTTTGCACTGGCATGATTAACATACTCTAAACTTCCTAGGTTTTCTCGGGGTTCAGTCCAAACTATTCTTCCACCAATGAAGAATGTGAGGAGTGGACGTCTTTCTGGTTCATATGACAATCTAATTAAAACTCTAGAAAGCGAAGCATCTGAGGCACAGATGAAAGCTCGACAAACCAGGGGTATGAAGAGGAGTATTGATGAAGAGCTTCAAGGACTCCAAGATATTTTGCAAAGCGCTAAGGTATTGATATTTTTAGCTAAGTGTTCCACCAGAATAATAGCTTTCACTCCCTTTCTAAAGCTGTTACAAGTTTCACCTTGGTTTTACTTATCATAATCAAAGTGTTTTCCCTTTCTTCAGTAGTTATTCAAGTTTCACTAGATTCCTTCCTTTTTGTGGGTCAAGGAAGATTTATGGCATCCTCAAATTGAGATCTAGCACCTTCAGATTATTCTGCAAAAAAGAATGCTTGCAGCTTGTGCCTCACCAGAATAGTTCCATGTGACTGATCATTTTCTTGACAAATCAGCTAACATTCAGAAAATGATAAATTAGAGTATCTTGTAAACCAAGTATAATTAACTTGTCTCTTTAATTTATTAGTTGTTCGAATATATTGAAAATTTGCCTCAACAACAACAACAACAACAACCCAGTGTGGTCCCACAAGTGGGGTCTGGGGAGAGTAGGATGTACGCAGCCTTACCCCTACCCTGGAAGGGCAGAGAGACTGTTTCCGATAGACCCTCGGCTAAACAAGGTGAGAGAAGCCCTGGTAGCAAGTAATAGCAAAACAATAATTAGAAAACTAAATCGGAGATAGCAACAGATAATATGAAAGGGGTACTGATAACAATAGCAGCAAGATAACATATTTAGAAAACTAATTCCAAGGCAGCAAACTACGGAATTACCAATGGCAAGTAACAACGAAACGAGACATGCGAATATAGAAAACTAAGGAGAAAAAGGGTACCGAACTAGCGCTAATACTATCGAGCTAGAGAAGACAAAGGGAGATGCACGACTACCTACTAACCTTCTACCCTAATCTTCAACCTCCACACCCTTCTATCTAGAGTCATGTCCTCGGTTAGCTCAAGTAGCGCCATGTCCCGCCTGATCACCTCTCCCCAAGACTTCTTTGGCCTACCTCTACCCCTCCTCACACCTCCTAAGGCCAACCTCTAACATCTCCTGACAGGGGCATCTGCGCTTCTCCTCTTAACATGCCCGAACCACCTCAACTTGCCTCACGCATCTTTGCCTCCACAGGGGCCACTCCCACCTTGTCTCGAGTAACTTCATTCCTAATTCTATCCAACCTAGTATGCCCACACATCCATCTCAACATCCTCATTTCCGCTACCCTCATCTGCTGGACATGAGAGGTTTTGACTGGCCAACACTCAGCCCCATACAACATAGTCGGTCTCACAACTACCTTGTAGAACTTACCCTTAAGTCTCAACGGCACATTCTTATCACACAAGACACCGGAAGCGAGCCTCCACTTCATCCACCCTGCTCCGATACGGTGTGTGGCATCCTCATCTATCTCCCTATCCTTCTGAATTATAGATCCCAGATACTTGAAACTCTCTCTCCTGGAAATGACTTGCGTATCGAGTCTCACATCCCCGTCCGCCTCCTGGGTAACACCGCTGAACTTGCACTCCAAGTATTCTGTCTTGGTCCTGCTCAACTTGAAACCCTTAGACTCCAGGGTATGTCTCCAGACCTCCAGCCTCTCATTAACGCCACCTCGCGTCTCATCAATCAGGACTATGTCATCCGCAAATAGCAAGCACCAAGGCACTTCCCCCTGAATGTGACGTGTTAAAGAATCCAACGCCAGGGAAAACAAAAACGGGCTAAGTGCTGATCCCTGATGCAACCCCATCTCAACCGGAAAGAAATCTGAGACCTCCTCTCCTAACCCGTGTCTTAGCTCCATCATACATGTCCTGAATCACTCTAATATACGCTACAGGCACTCCTCTAGCCTCCAAACATCTCCATAGAACCTCTCTGGGGACTTTGTCATAGGCCTTCTCCAGGTCAATGAACACCATGTGCAAATCCTTCTTCACCGCCCTATACTGCTCCACCGATCTCCTCACAATATGAATGGCCTCAGTGGTCGACCGTCCCGGCATGAAACCAAACTGGTTCTCGGAAATGGACACACACCTCCTCAACCTCCCTTCAATCACCCTCTCCCACACTTTCATCGTATGGCTTAACAACTTGATACCCTTATAGTTGTTGCAGTTTTGGACATCCCCCTTATTCTTGTACAGCGGGATCATCGTACTCTGCCTCCATTTTTCGGGCATCTTCTTCGTCCTAAAAATGACGTTAAACAACCCAGCAAGCCATTCCAAGCCCTCCTTACCCACGCTCTTCCAGAATTCCACCGGGATCTCGTCCGGCCCCATCGCTCTACCCCTACTCATCCTGCGCATAGCCCCTACAACCTCCTCCGCTCGTATACGTCTACAATACCCAAAATCTCGCTGCCGCTCCGAGTGCTCCAACTCCCCCAGCACAATGCCCCTATCTCCCTCTTCATTCAAGAGCCTATGAAAGTAAGACTGCCATCTCTGCCTAATCTGAGCCCCCTCCACTAAAACTCTTCCCTCCTCATCTTTTATGCATCTCACTTGGTCCAGATCCCGGGCCTTCCACTCCCTCACCTTCGCTAGTCTGTACAACTTCCTGTCCCCGCCTTTATCCCCAATTTCTTCGTATAGACGACTAAACGCGGCGGTCTTAGCCGTAGTAACCGCAACTTCACCTTCTTATACCTTTCCCTGTTAGCACTCTTCTGCCCCTCATCGATACTCTCTACTAGCTTCAAATATGCCGCTTTCTTGGCTTCCACTTTCTTCTGAACCTCTTCGTTCCACCACCAGTCCCCTTTATAGTCATCAGAAAAACCCTTTGAGACCCCTAACACCTCTCTCGCCGCCTCTCTAATGCAATTTGCTGTCATAGACCACATACAACTCGCATCCCCGCTACTCCTCCAGGCCCCAATTGCCAGCAACTTCTCCCCCAACTCCTGGGCCTTGTCCTTAGTCAATGCACCCCACCTGATCCTAGGTATACCAGACATAGCCCTCTTCTTCCTCGTCCACCTGATCTCTAAGTCCATAATCAAAAGCATATGCTGGGTCGTAAGATTCTCACTCGGGATGACCTTGCAATCCGTGCATAAACCTCTATCACATTTTCGGAGAAGTAGATAATCAATCTGGGTCTTGGCCACCGCACTCCGAAAAGTTATGAGCTGCTCCGGCTTCTTCGGGTAGTACGAGTTAGCGATCACCATCTCAAAAGCTTTGGCGTACTCCAGCAGCGAAGTACCTCCACCATTTCTATCTCCAAAACCGAAGCCACCATGCACATCATCGTATCCCCCAGGCGACCTCCCAATGTGGCCGTTAAAATCACCCCCCTATAATAAGCTTCTCGGTGGACGATATACCCCACACCAATCCATCCAAATCTTCCCAGAAGCGTCTTTTAACCTCCTCGCCTATACCCACCTGAGGCGCGTAAGCACTAACTATGTTCAGAGTATACCCTCCCACGACTATCTTAATGGCCATCAACCTGTCATTCACCCTCTTAACCTCAACCACTAGCTCCCTTAGATCCTTATCAACTAAAATGCCTACCCCGTTCTTCCCTCTCACCCTCCCTGAATACCACAACTTAAAACCATCCACCTCCCGAGCCCTGTTCCCCACCCATTTAGTCTCCTGGACAGAAGCTATGTTAATCTTCCTCTTATGGAGTATCCTTGCTAACTCTATAGACTTTCCCGTTAGAGTCCCTATGTTCCATGACCCCACTTTCAGTCTAGAAGGTGCCTTACCCCCCCTCCACCCTTACTCCCTACCCCCCGCTTCGCTCGCTCCCCCCGAGGACATGCCCTCACTCTATCATAACTCGGCGCGGCCACTAGACCAGCACAAAGCTACAAAAGGATAGACTAGAAAGGAATAAACTCAACAGAAACCTACCGGTACACAAGGTGCTAATAAGGGATCCGACTAAGCAGGGACCAACTATGTATCGGCTATAACACTAAGGAGAAAGACAGAGACTGATATAAGCAGACAAGTCTAACTAAATAAATTAAACAAGATACTATGGATGTCAAGGATACCGGCAAGCAAAAATGGAAAAATAAAATAAAAAATAAACTACAAAATAAACTAAACAGAAACCTACAGGTACACAAGGTACTAATAAGGGATCCGACTAAGCAGGGACCAACTATGTATCGGCTATAACACTAAGGGGAAAGACAGAGACCGAATAAGCAGACAAGTCTAACTAAAAATAATTTAAACAAGATACTATGGATGTCAAGGATACCGGCAAGCAAAAATGGAAAAATAACAATTAAAAAAATAAAATAAAATACCAATATCACGAATACCAGCTATAGAACGAAAGAACCTGGAGCAAGTTTTCCTGAAGTTTATCGGAACTGGTAGTTCTGCTGCGTCCCGCCGGAAAGCTGAACGGGAGTCGCCGGAAGTAATGTAACCTGCCGGAAAAATATTGCACCTGTCCGAAAAACAGAACACACCCACACACACACACACAAGGCGGAAGAGAGAAAGGAAAAAAGAGAGAGCGAGGAAGAAGAAGAAGACGGAGCAGGGGTCGCCGGAAAATGCAGAACGGGAAGAGTCGCCGGAAAACAAGGGTCGCCGGACTTGAAAATTTGCCTCATTTTTATGATATCTTTAGATTGTCCAGACAACTCCTCTTTCTCTGGTTGTTTGAAAACATCTGTGTGTACCCACATATATATGGGAAAAAATGTAATTTGATTACCTAGTTATAAAGAAATATATTTCCCACAGCCACTTGAAGTTTGGGAATGTGAAAACCGCAGGACACAGGAGGATCCATTGCTAAGCTTTTAATATGCTTTTCATGGATGGTTCTTTCCTGAATCAAACAACCGATTGTAGGTACAACAAGAAACCTTGACTTGCTGTTATTTTTTCTTCTCACAGAGGTTTGCTGCCTCATCGAGAGTAAAACAATGCTAAACCCTTTAAAAAAGGAAAAAACAGGAAAATATGTACTTATGCTACAGAGAAATTGGTGATACTCTCATCTAATAGGGTGCGGTATTCTTTCTGGCTCATTTGTATGGTCAAGTCGTCAAGACAAAGGTGTTCTTGGTAGTACTACTAACTGTCATCCATATTCTTTTGGATTTTGATCCATACTGTTACTGAATAACTTGCTTTAATAAACTTTCTTTTAACTAGTTCTGGTAAGAGTAATTCAGACCGATATATGTAAGTGAGGCTTTCTAAGTTTCCAATGATATGCCCAACTATTGATATAACCATTAGTTCCTCTGCTCCTGTAGAAGAGGCGCCATGATGCAGAGCGCGTTTTGAGGTCCAAGGAGTTTTGCTTGCAAGATTTTAAAAAGTCATATCTTGCAGAATCTAGCTCCACCGCTGTATCAACAGTAGATGAGCTTCACGTCGAGCTGTCGGTCTGTTCCTCTTTCCATCCTCCACTAAAAATTTCACTTCGGTTTCTGTATCTTCAGTTTCAAATTCAATGTTTTTTTGATCTTTTAGATGGTATTCCACTATAGTTTATATTTTCTTAAAACTATGTACAGAAAATCCGTGATGAGATACATGAAAGAGAAAATTCATTGGAAGAGCTTCAAGTGAGGCTGAGTGAAGCCGACACCAAAGCTAATGATGTCAAAATATCCTTTGAAAATTTGTGTGGTATGCCATTTTTGCTTTCTTTGTCAGGTTGGAATATCTCCAAGTATATTCCTTCTATATATTCCTTTTAGTAAAAGCTCTTCCATTCTGGAACTGTAGAATCGGCAAAAGTGGAAATTGGAGCCTTGGAGGAAGCAGAGCGTGAGTTAATGATGATTGATAAAGATCTAAAAGACGCAGAATTGGTTCAGTCCTACTTTTCTTATTTTTATTGACACTTCATATTTATTTTTTCCCGCATTGTGATGTTTAATTAAATTCATGGATGTATTACAATTTAAACTCTTATTTCAGAAGAAGAATCATTATGAAGATGTAATGAGTAAGAAGGTTCTTTCCCAACTCAAAGGCGCAGAAGAAGAATATCAGGAACTTGAGCACAACCGTAGGGTATGAATAGTTGCTTATATTCATATGAATCCTATGAGCACTGACTGGGATTGACTAAGAAATTATCTATTGTAATACTTACCAAAATAAAAGATATTTATAATACTCCATTATCGCTTGTGAAGTTCAACTAGTTAAATATTGGCCAGAAAATCTTGATAAAGTGCTAAACACAAAGGCTCTTAATTAATTAGGATATTTATAGTATACTGGTTGACACTTTTGGCTTTCCTAGATCCTTTTCCTATTGTAATGCATTTGCATTTGTGAGTTTATGATGTTTTCGACTTTATATCATTCTAATTTGGTTTTTGGGCCTGTACGTTTGATTTTTACTAAATTTTTTTAGTTACTATTAGGAAAAGAATATTGTCGGATTCCTTCAACAAAATCTATTTTTGAGAAGCATCTTCATTGCACTTAGAAGTTAGAACTGCAAGTACTTGAGATTTTTTTTATAAAATTATTCGTCTTATATTCTGAATTTCATGAAATCACTTAAATGGAGAGATTCAAATTAAGATAGGCATGGAATTAACCAGAAGTATAGTTTTGGTACATTGCTATATTTAGAGATTGATTATTAGGGATTTGGATCAGTTACTGGTAGACCTATGTACTTATGTATTTTTGAGTATAAGACACTTATTTTAAAGTATGAGATTCCATGAAAGGCCTCAAGTCTTAGCATCCATGATTAAGTATATTGTATAATTAGTCAAAATGGTAAAGGGAAGTATTAACATTAGGAAAACTATGACCACAAATATTTTCAGCATTTACATTAGTAGTTTGGTTAGTTGCTCACTGCTTGTCCCCCCTTTCCATGGTCTACCTTATTGGTGCATCTCTCTCTCTCTCTCTCTCTCTCTCTCTCTCTCTCTCTCTCTACTCCAGTTTCCATTTCATGTCACAGAAAGCATCTTATTACCTTGCTTTAACTGTGTCCCTGGCTGCAGGAGGGCTACAAAAAAGCTTCAATCATCTGTCCTGAAAGTGAAATCGAGACTGTAGGAGGCTGTGATGGAAGCACTCCGGAGCAATTAAGTGCCCAATTAACTAGGCTAAGTCAAAGACTTCAGCAAGAGAGTCGGAGGTAAGGATTTGACTGTATTTGATTGGCTACCAATTCAATCTCATTTATGAAACTTCTTTGCAGACATCCAGAGTCTATTGAGGATCTCCGCATGTTGTACAACAAAAAAGAACGCAAAATTTTAAGAAAGCAGCAAATGTACAAAGCATTTCGCGAGAAACTAGGTGTAAGTTACCTCCTTTTTGGCTATAATCCAGTCTCCTCCATCTGGGAAAAATAAAATTTGTTTTTGGCTCATGGAGAGATTATAATGAAGGACTTCATGTGGTTACAGAGGCTTAACAACGCATCTCTAGTTGCGTTGTATGTGAAAACCAATCTGATTTTGCTTTGTCATCATCTTAGAGTACTAAGATGTTAAATTTTGTTTTGCGAAGAAAAATATGTAATGCTCATATGAAGGATTTGTTTCCCACGGAATCTCGGTGCTGTATCCTAGTAAGGAGGGCAAGCTTTCATGGAAGATGCTATGCTTATAGTTTTCAGAGGTTTTCCTTGTGTTATTGATCTTTAATTGAGTACAGAGGGATGTTAGTGGGGGGCAATAAATTTTGCCAAAGTTGTGTAACATCCTCAGAAGAAGGCAATTTGCTTAAAATCTCAGCAAACGAACTTTTCATACACCGGTTTGCAAGTTGGGCATGTGCGCATCTTTGCACCAACTTGAGGGGGAGTGTTGACCAGCTTAATTGTGGGAGAAGAATAGTATTTTAATTACTAGCTTGATTGTAGGAAGATTCAGTTGGGTGAAAGGGTCAGGAACGAGATTGTCTTCACTGAAGATCTTTCATTGCCTAGGGAAGTTAGAGCTTACTTGAAGCATTAACAGGGTGGCTTTCCAAACTTCAGAGTTAGGCCAAAGAAGAGTCTTCTGTGTTAACCATGGAGGAGTTTAACTATGTTATACACTTAAACTGTTTAGCTTTGTGCTTTATAGTTGGCTGTTCAAATTTTGTAATGGAAGAGTCCTCCCATATCTTAGCTACATTTCTTCTGCATTTTTGCATAGGAATGACTAGAATCACCTTTCATCATGCTCTGGAGGCTATGGTCTATCTCCTCCTCCATGTACTTTTGTTGTTCGATTTATGTATAGGTTAGGGCTATTCCTAACCACCCACCAACCTAATGGATCTTTTGGCTTAAAAAAATATTCTTTTTTTATTTTATAGTATAACTGCATAATACTTTTATATAAATACCCATATACTTGGGACGTAAAATATACTGAAATACAAAAAAAAAAAAAAGCTCTTACAAATTTGGCCCGAAAAAAGATGATCCAAAAAATTAATGAATTTAAAAAGGTAAAAAATAATTTTATTATTAAAAAATGCCATGTGGACTGAGGTTTTTGGGGGTGGGGGTGGGGTGGGGTCAAAGCTATCAAATAGAGTCTAGAGGGTAATTAGGACAAAAAATAATTCAGGGCTGCACCGAATAAACAGTGCCAAGTTCAGGGGTTGGTATATGCCTTATTTTTCCTAATTCTTCCAACCAAAGGACCTCTTATAGGTTGTGTTTTTTTTCCCCCATACAGTTGAATGGTATCCCATAGGTTCTCAATTCTTACTTATTTTGAATTGCATTTATCTTTGTTTTGATGTTTTCTGCTTTTATACTTGAGTGCTGTAAACAGATGATCGTTGGGGTTTTGTATAGATTATACGCTGCTATTTCTAGATACTTGCTATTTGATTACCTACTAAGTGATTGTTCAAGATTGATTAATGAAAATTGTACATTGAATTCGCAGCTTATCTATGAGTTAATTGAAATGACTAGAAAGCTCACCATCTTAATATAAAGTGTCTTGACCTCCAATTTTACTTAAGTTTCTGGCTCACAGCAGAGTTGGTTAGGCAATAACTCCTTAAGATAGATGTCATAATTGTTAGTTTAGTAGTAGCAATTCAGCCAGTATTCATGACATAAGGGGAATCATGCTATATATCAAATCACTGACGTTTCTTCTTAATACTTACCTTTCTTATTGCTTCGTCCAATATTGATACTCATTTTCATTTGACGTTCTTTTACCCGCTTGTTTTGTGCTAATATAATCCATCTTGTGTCTTGACTTCCTGTTTTGTAAGCATTATCTAATAGAAACCTTCCTAAATGTATTGTCAGGCATGCCATAAAGCCCTCGAGCTACGATGGAGTAAATTCCAAAGAAATGCAACTCTCTTGAAGCGCCAATTAACATGGCAGTAAGATCTCTGTCATTTACTTATCCATCTTATTTACGATTCTTCATTGGTAGTCCCTTCATATCTCAAATTTCTTGTTTGCTAATTTTGCGTTAGATTTAATGGCCACTTGGGTAAGAAAGGGATCAGTGGGCACATTAAAGTTTGTTATGAAGAGAAGACCCTTTCGATAGAGGTGACTTGAACTGAAATGACATGGTTCTGTTTGCCTAGGCTAGTCGTCCATTATTATTATTATTACTATTATGTCAAATTGATTCTTAAAAGTTTAATTTTTGTTTCTGCCTGAAATCTTCCGCAGGTAAAAATGCCCCAAGATGCATCAAGCAGCAGTGTTCGTGACACACGAGGACTTTCAGGTTTCCTTCTCATTCTTTACAAATACTTGGAATGTGAATGCAAGAAACAACGGGCGAAAGCCCTAGTGCAAAAAAGTTGACTGTTAAAGTCCCTTTTCTCAAATTTGTATATATACTCACACCACAATTAATCAACTGGGCCTTAATTCATAAATAGTTGGGTCCGCATTGTGATGGCATGTCGTAGTGGTTTGGGAAAGAGAAGTATTTTTAACACCTTGAGAAAGATCAACTTTAGATCATTAAATTGATGGGGAACTGGTTTGTTGCTTTTAATCCCTGAAGTTCAGAAGATTTTCTATCTAGATAGCGGCAGATACACTATGAATAGTTCACACATAGAGGATATACTGAGAGATCTCATATGATTATTTGGTTATGTCCTATGTGAATTAAGTTAGTAGATGGCATATTTGAACTATTCTATCTTGGCTCATTTACGGCAAGCATCATTTAAGTGTAAATCGTTACTTCTAGTAACGTAACACTGTCATAATCAACACAACGTTGACTTGTAAAAAATAATAGTAATAATAATAATAAAAATCTCAACACAATGTGGAGTTAGCGAACAGTCTAACAGACGTGCTCTTTCGGCAAAAGCCAGCCCCATTTCCAGTAATCTTCCATTGTTTTCTCAAATCCAAGCTGAGATACTTTAAGAAAGTGTGTTTTGGGTGAGGGATCGCTGTCGATAGATAAAAACTTGGAGATTCAAACAAGAAACCAGTGCCATCTATAGCCTTGTTGCGATTTGTTTTTCAAAATAAATAAATAAATAAATAAATGTGTGTGTGTGTGTGTGTGTGTATTTATATATATTTATTTATGTACACACATACACTATTAGTTAGTGTTTTTTGCTAGTTTTTTTTTTCTTGAGTTTAAGAAAAAGCTGTTGCGGTTGCTGCCATTTTCTTTTCTGAAATGTCGGTTGCACTAGGTATGGGGCTCAATTTCCAGCTTAGTGAGGGTTGTTTGTTGTTTGAGCTGTAATTCTGCTGTTTTTGGTAATAATATTCTTTATTTACCGAAACAAATGCCAATTGCTGATTGAAAGATTGTGCTTTTTTCTATTTCTTTTTTTTTGGAATTTCATTTTTTGATGTTGCAAAGATTCTGAAGCTTGATTTGCTCCAACTGCGGGATTCACATTCCATTGCCCATTTGTATTTGAATTAGTTTTTGATGTAAAAAAAAGAGTATTCTGGCGGTGTTAAGGAATCAGCTGTTAAACTGTTGCTGAGACAGAGATTAGTATTAACCACATAGGCAACCTCAGGAAAATTAAACAAAGAGAAGGGAACAAATAATACCAAGGGAGTAAGGGGCATGGCCTTCTCTTTACCTTCTAAATAAATAGGAGCGAAAAGATGTGAAAGGTTTCATAGCAGAAGATATGCCAGAAGGTTACTGTCAGAATGTAAATTTCAGTTCCTGCTAGGTTACTGGCAGAGTGTCACTATTTACAGACGAACTAGTAACCGTAGATACAGTATTTGGACTTGGTCAATGGTACCTGGTGCTATTTTTTGGAGTATTTGGAATGAAAGGAACCGTAGATGTTTTGATGGGATTTCAACTCCCAACCACACTCTTCAAGCCACTTGTTTAATTAACTTATTTAGTTGGTTCAATCAGGCCCCTGTAACTAGTGTTGGAACTATTTCTGGATTTTGCCTGCTCCTTAGTTGTCCTGTAAGTTTTTGTATATGAGCAGACAATACCTTTATGTTGCTATGCATCTTCTTGATGCCATTTAATGAAATTTCCTTACTTCATCAAAAAAAAAAAAAACGTTACTGTGAGTAACATTTTAAATCTCCGTTTACCCTGCCAGTCGTTAGTTTCTGCCTGTTGGAATTTTAAAATAAAATAATGGCTAAAACATTACTGAGACATATGTTTATTCTATTAATTTCATTCCTCTTGCAGCGTTTGTTATTTTTGTTCTTTCCGTAGGGATATGGACTCGATGCCTTCGTTGAGTATCCTGGTTATTTAGATCCGATGTGAAACTATTCTGCTTTTGTTCTGATGTAAAATCAGGGGGAGAACGTTCTTTCTCAACTTTGTGCTTTGCACTTGCTCTTCATGAGATGACTGAAGCTCCGTTTAGAGCAATGGATGAATTTGATGTATTTATGGTGAGTTTTACAACATGGCTTTAACTTTCTTAAAAGATACTTTTCTTACTAATTAGGAAATAACATTTGGTGGAACTGTGT
>NW_017673528.1:49210-66016 GCF_001879085.1 Nicotiana attenuata
CCCCCCTTCTTTTAATTTGGAGAAATTGCAGTTTTGGTTCTTAGTTATTGCTTTATTCCGGTTTAGCCCGTATTATTCACTTGAGCACATTTTGATGCTTAATTAAGAAAAATGTGCAATTTTAGCCCCTCGCTCGTTGAAACTAACAGATGTTTTAATGGACATCAACTTGTTCTACACATTAGTGCTTTCAACTTCAAATTAACAGGAATCTGAAATATGCTTCTAACTGTCAAATTTCGCGCCATGATCTTGTGCGTTGTCATTTACTTCACCTTTTGTTAGTCTTCTTCTAAAGCCTCCAAATAGAGACCCAAATGACTTAGAGAATGCAACTGGCCTTCAAGGGCAATTGCAGTATACAAGCACGATGCCAGAGCGGGTCTGTCCTTCGTTGGTAGTCTCCATGTTCAATACAAAAGCCATCATCAATGTAATAAACCTATTTTCCTACCTCGCTCCAGGCTCAAAAGAAACATAGAGTTGGGCATGACAAGTACATACACATCTGGTGTATGTTGTTGATTGATACATTAATTACGATTTTGATGGAGGGCAATGAATAAAGCCTAAGGGATAAAGAGCTTCGTCAGAAGAACGAACTCAATAAGCTATGTTGAAAGCTGAAGGAATTTACTATCAGCTAGTGAATATCTCCGACTACTTGTTGCCTGTAATGTTCAGATGGTAGAAACTGCATAATATTCATAACCATATCTCTTGAAAGCTAAGTCACAGTTAGGACACAAAATGGTGTTCTGGATATTTGTTACTTTTATTGACATCTAAACCATGAAATTGCTGACTCTTCATTTAACAAAAGGTTAATAAGAAGTCTCTTTCTCTGTCAGATAAATGAATGAAAGCACTTAGCTGTCTTTTAACTATTCACAGTTTGTCCACGATAACTTCCATATATCGTCAGGGATCACAATGGATGGATGATTATGAATATTTATATTATTATGATAATAATGAATATGGCTCAAATGGAGTAATGCAGATGCTGCTAAAGGATTGTGATACTTTAAAGTGTTCTTATGTAGATCATATCCTCATCAATTAATGGCACCCCCATGTATATGAGGATGGATGGATCCTTTGGTGCAATCATGGTGGGGTGAACTATTGTAATGGAGGACTGGTTTACAATCATTTGTTCCTAATCTTGCACTAGACGGGCATTCTATTTGTTTAAATTTACTAATCGGTTATGCATCTATAAATCCTTATTCTAGTGGATTACATGGGAACATGTTTAGTTGCACTTAACATCGTAGGCAAAAAGTCTATTGGTTGCAATCTTTAACTTTCCATTAATGTACAGGATGCCGTTAGCAGAAAAATCAGTCTAGACGCTGTCGTGGATTTTGCATTGGCACAAGGATCACAGTGGATATTTATTACCCCTCATGACATCAGGTAATCTGAAAGCATAAATAAATAGTCTTTTAATCAAGCAGCCTGAGTCTTTGCTTTGCCTTTGGTATACTGCTTGCTTAATTTGACTTATTTGAACCATGTACTAATGAGTGTAGGTCTCTTCAATTTTTCCGTTCTCCCTTCCAAGTCTGGTAGAGTTAGTTTTTTTAATAATACTGGTGTATTATCAACCCCCATCCAATTTTTTTTTCTTTTTCCTCATAAGTCAGCATAAAAACATTCGTCTAACTAACTGTCTATTTAAAAATGGAAAAGTTAAAAAAGAGTGGGATAATGGCTATTTTCCTATGCTGGTTGGAGTGGATTCATCAATTCACTGTAATATGGCAGGCATTTATTTATCTCTTTACTTTGAATTGGTTGCAATGTTGATCCATCAAACATTTTTTTGTATTCAGTATGGTGAAGCAGGATGAGAGGGTAAAGAAGCAGCAAATGGCGGCTCCTCGTGCCTGATTCGTTTTGCATTTTCTTTTTGTGGGAGATGGTTAATTTTTTGGGGATTTCAGGTGGGCATGAAGAAGGGTTTGCTAGTAAAAGAGGTCTTGTTTTACTAGTCTTTTGCTTAACATGTCCTAAATGATTTAACAGTTAAATCATTAGAAATTCTAGTGAAATGTAAAACTAGAAGGTGAGTTTATAAATTTAATGTGTTCTATGTCTAGTCTTTTATATCAAGTCTTTTAGCATGTTTCAACATTTGCTAAATGAAAGTATCATACAACCTAAATCATTTGGAGTTGTGAAGAGAAAATAGAGTCGAATGTTCTTCGACGCATATTCTTAGGATATTACATCGAACGAAAAGGATGGAGATGTTTTGCCCTACCCGTAAAAGATGTCTTGAAAAGATGGGTATTGCAGTTTCTGTTTCATGTGCACTAAAAGGAAGACTCGTGTGATTATAGTAATATCAGCATATGAGCAAAGGACGCTACCGACCCCCCATTCTGACGATAAGAAAAGTGATAGTGGTATATTTAACAAAGAGTGAAAGTGTGAAACTAAGAGAAAATACATTGGAGGATAGGATTTTGATCATTGTTTTAGATTTTAACTATTATTCTTTTTGGCATAGTAAAATTTTCTCGTTGGGCGATTTCCTAAGAACATAAACATCATTGTCAAAAATTTTAAGTCTTAGGTCGACCTATATTGTTAATGGGTCATGACATGTCAGTTTGAGAGTTAATTTACCTTTGCACGAAATATCATTTGCGGAAGTAAATGTACCTTTGTGATATTGAAATCGTGCTTAAACGAAGTTAATTATGACATGCTATTGCAACTTCAAAAAGTTGCATTTAGCTCACTTGATTTTATAGTAATGTTATCAAAGGCAAATAGTATTGACACTTCGCCAATTATGGGTTCTAAAAGTCAAGATAATAGTTTGCAATATCAACTTCAGTACAAATCTTATTTTAATAGTTATCTGGTACAAACTTCAAACATACACAAGAGAACATACCTCAAAGTTGGTTAGTGAGAAGTTCATGGAGGAGAAGTCATATACACCACCAAAGTTGCAAACTAATGAGAAATAGTTTCAAGGAGATCCTTTTTTATCTCATTGGTTGGGGTGAGAGGGAGAGCAGCGATATAGAAAAGAAGAGGACATGAAATGAATATACTATAGAAAGCAGAATAAAAGATTTTTTATTATAGGTTAGTCTTTTGACCTTCGACTCTAAATAAATTTAATGTTTCTGAAACACTCAAACAAAAGAGTAATGCCGCTACTCATTTGCAGTTCAATACAGTATTGGCCGAACCTGTGCATCAAAAAGGCAATTTCATCACAACAAGAAGTTGAAGAGCTATTTTCCTCTAAAACAATGACCATCTTTTCCTGTATAACTTAGCAAGGACACACTCACGCGAACTCTTTGAGCAGCTATCTGATATGGTAAATTGATTTTTAGTTTTCATAGAGCTTGCATCTCGAGGTTGGTTTGTTCGGTGCTATTTGCTGAGGAAGGTACAGATTCACGGTTGTCACGAGCAGCATTCATCTCCTGGACAGGAGGAGGATTGACTATTGTCATTGGCATAGCAGCATTATCTGACAGACGGCTTTTCATCTCCCTATGCTCCTGGCACAAGGCACACCAGTGCAAGCAGCAGTGCACCATGCAAGGATCACACGGAGAATTCTGCATCATTGAGAAAGTTGCAATATTAGCAAACAAACGTTTAGTCTCACTCTAATCTCCTTTTTAATTATTTTATACCCGGTTGTTCCTGCCTAGCTTATGTGCACCTCGATTAATCCAGGGTACCTGCTAAATGCTATCCGAGTACCTCTGTCCAACAAGGTTTAGACAAATGGGAAAAACCACCTAGCGTTTTTTTGCCCCTGCCGTGATTTGAACCCTAGTCTACCATGGTTCATTCCAGTTTCCTTAAACGCTAGGTTACACACTTCTTAGGGTGCTGAAGTCTCACTATCATCTCCCAGCAGTTAATTTGGGACAGATAGAGATAAGACTGCATTGTACAGTAAAAGCACACTGTTGATATTCCCCCATCTTACATTATGCATGCTCCAGATGTCCACGGCGTGCAGAGGGGGGTGGGGGTGTTGATATTCCTACATCGGATGGGGATGGAGCCATTGGTCTCCTTATATGGTTTTGGGGAATCACCTCTTGAGCTAACTTTTCGGGTTGACTTAGGACTTAGGCCCAATATCCATTTTTCTAACACGCCAAAACTCAGCTAATTCAATAAACAGTATACTCCAAAGCTTCTTGCGACTGGCGTTTAAGATGATCACTGTACTCTAGATGAATCGAATTCTAGGCTAGCAACTTTTTAACCCTCAAAATTTGCAGGACTTTCAAGAACACAGTGAGAAATTGATTAAGGACATAGGATTTGATCCTAATTAAAATTATGCATAACTTCACATGTAAACACAAACGAAATGAAGTTACCTTGAGATGATACTTCTTCTGCAGTGACTGCCGGAAGAGGCCAGTATATATTCCACACATCCACCAACCAAACAATAAGCCTTCACCAATGAGGAACGATGTACTTGGATCAATACCATGAAATGCTGCTGTTGCAGCTGCACAAGCAATGCCACCCTCGACAAAAATGGCATGACAAACACAAGGGGTAGACCAAGGAGTATCTTCTCTCAGGCTCTCGACATTACGCCCAAACAAGATGCACGGGCAGAAAAGTCCCGTCCAGCCTATAAAGGTAAGACAAAACCAGTGTGTTAAAAGAAGAAAGAGCTGCACACTGACTGGCATAAAGTGCACAATCCTCAGTCAAGACTATGATACAAAGTTTTTTTACTGAGATGGAACTATCCCAGAAATAGAACCAGAGTAATAACAAGCTAAAATAGTGTTAGAAGTTCTTTTTTTTTTTTTTAACAAATTAAATAAGGATGAATATCTGTTTATCAATAATACTTGACATATAGAGAGCTTATTCTTCCAAACTGCAACGAGAGACTAATTTATCTCCCCTCTTAAGTTTCTGAATGATGAGATTCCGGTTACACAATTGGATTTCTGTCACCTCCTAACAGACAATTGGTTAAGATCAAAGAGGCCTAAATTCTAACAGAGAGACTATATTTCAAGTGCTTTGTGCCACAACAGGATATGGGTTAATAAAAATTTGAAAATGATAAAGAGCAGTATTGACTTAATTTAGACAAGCGGACCTCAGTCTCTATTGAATAATGTATATAAATGACTACTTAATTAGCTTACTCTGAGGGATGTAACCTGTAAGTCCCCCAAAATGATAGAGTGAGTAGCATGAGCTTCTTTCACATATATTTTTTTAAAAAGATGTGAAAAGAGAAACTAAAACGATTTTGTTAAGTTTTTGGTGAAATAGCTGCAATGAAAGTGCTCTTTTTTCAAACACACTGTTACCATATAGAGAAACACAAAGATCAAACCCAAGTGGAGCAAGGAAAAATCTGGAGACGAGCAGCTCATACATAACAATGTCTTTTGCAAATTATTTAGACAGTGTAATGAGGAACATATCAAGTGATTACAAGCTTTATGTACATAACATAAGGAAGAACTCGTACAACTATCTTTGTCTTCCGCACATCCAAAAATCCCACTTGTCCAAGGCTCATCTGCAGGAGGCTCAAAACTTTCAGGTAAAGCTTGTCCACATTCATTGCACTTGTGAACGACTAGCTGTTCAATGAGACATGAAAATTGTAATAGAAGGAAAGATAGAGAAGAACCAAACCCTAGTACAAAAGCAACACCAATCAAGAACATCGTAATATGATAATATCTGGCAGATGTATTGGCATTCAATTACATGCTTATTGGCAAATTCAATAATGTATTCAGTTATACGCTAGGCCAATTACATACAAGATGGGATAACGCTCGACCTAGGTGATGAAAAACCTGCTTTTCCCGTTTTGTCATTGTTTTCGTCTGCAACTTCAGTAAAGCCAGTGAAGGATTAAAACAGAATACCACTAATTTTTCTAGTGTAGCCTTAGCTTGGAGTTCAGCAACTGCCAATGCGAAGAAGAAATTAAAATGTTCTGATGACGATGCTGATCTTAAAACTGGAGATGGATAACTAATTTACTGCGATGGCTTTTAAGTTTACTTTTCATTATCCTTTCATACTGTTAGGTTTACTGTAATAACTAGTACTGTCAATAGCATCTCGTTAGATTGAGATTTTTGACGTATCTTTTAGTTATTGACATATAAGTAATGGTTGGTGATTTGCAACCATGCTACCACATCAAAATAGATCACTAAACTGTCATCATCAATCTTCCTAGGAACCTCTTATGTTCGGCATAAGGTCATATAAAGGTAGGCCTCTTACAATTATGACAGGTATTCCCTAGCCGCCCTATCCATCTTATGGCCGTCCATATAGATAACTAACTCGAACTATACTATCTCGCCCACACACGCTAAACTTTGGGGTCGGAGTTTTGATGGCTTCTAAAGATATCTAATTATTAAAAACTTTTTATAACGGTTGTGTGTTTAGGCCAGCTTGTGCAGGAGCGGATCTAGTGCAATGGTTACGGGTTCACGTGAACCCAATAACTTTTGCTTAAACCTTGTATTTGTATTAAAAATTCATTGAATTTGTAAGAATATTTAGCTTCGAACCTAGTCCATTGGTTCCATTATTATTGCATATTAAGTTGATATCGCTATAGGAACCCATAAACTTAAAATTCTGGATCCGTCTCAAAGCTTGTGCACACCTCGACTATTCCACCGGATATCTGCTACCTCCCACTAGCATAAGTATTGACTGAACTTCGATCTTATTATCAATACATCTTAGGAGATGTACAGAGTTTTTGTCTAGCAAAGAAATCAAGAAGCAAATATCCGTACATTTTTTCACACAGTGTAATCCAAATTACTGCTAATTACATAAATCCTACAAAGTCATTTGTTAAGACCTATACACCATTACCCTTAGAAGATTAATTGACTAGAACATTTAGAGACAGATCTAGTACAAATATTAAGCAATGCACACACTACAAAGTTCAAATCCTGAATTCACCTTTTTTCTACAACAACAAATTAGTACTATTAAGAAGAATTAAAACAGATCAGAAAGAAAGACCTGAGGGACATGAATTGGCTGATTGAGTTCCCCAGGCTTAATATCTTCTTCAAAAGGTGCTTGATCTTTCGTTAACTTTACATACCTTGACTGATTTCCTCCTTCCTCCATATTATTGATCTGTTTATACAATTAATCAACGAACAAAATTACCAATAGATATATATATAGAGAGAAGTCAAGTCAACTCAAATTTGTACAGAAAATCGAGGTTTCCTCATACCTTGTAATAGACCGGAAACTCAAATGAGGTAAAATGTAACTGAGTATGAAACAAGTAGAGAGAGTTTAGGGTTTTTGGATTTGGTACGATCAGAGGATTAAGTATATTTTTGTAGTTTGTATTTACACAAAGAGAAAGAGATCCTCGGCGTTTATTACAACGCGGAAATCGCAGATTGTGTTCCGATAGTTGCGGGGTTTAGTCTTTTTTGTTTATTTAGTTAAGTAAAGGGGTTAAGTCATATTTCGTACGGCATCCACGCCGGTGTACTTTAGCTTAGTGATCTATTCTTTTAAATTTTTATTTTTTTATTTTTAGGCAATTATCCCAATTTATGTATTAGATTTTTTTACTTTATTAAAAAATATTTACAATCAATTTAACTTTAAATTTTTTGTTTTATCGTAGTGAGATATTTTATAATTATACAAATGTTATAGCCGATCCATTGGCCTATTTGACGAACGTCAACAACTGAGACATTGTAAATTGATTGGCGGACATCGTGATAAGTTCTCTGTCCTACTACAGGTGTTGCGACAACCTTTACCAAGTGCAAAAGATTGCTGACCACTAGATCCGCTGATCTACAATATTCACCCATTCCATGACTTTTCGGACCAACCAACCCGAATCTACCTTCGCAAGTGTTTGCATTTTGGGAGCTGAGCATGCAGGAACATAGAAGAATTTCACTTTGAAGCACGACGTTTTTTATTTTATGTTGGCATTTGAGTTGACTTGTTTTAGAAGGGTCAAAAATGCCCCAGGACTATCGAAAAAGGCTTAAAAATACCCTCCATCTACTTATTGGTCTAAAAATACCCCTTCCATCCACCTTTTTGGTCCACTTATGCCCTTTGACCGTTAGGTCAATGCTGAATTTAAAAAATAATTATTTAAATTCCACGTGGCAACTTTCTTATTGATCGAAATTAAAACATCTAACCTATTAGAAAGACCCACCCATATCTACCCATTTTTCGGACTAACCCGTCCCGAATATGACCCGAATAAAAAGTTCAAATAAAAAAAAGACGCCCACTTCCATCTAACCCATGGATTTACATGTGTTCATTTTCTTGATTAATCTCGTGTATAGCATTATCATCGAATAAAGGTTCATGACCAAATTAAACAAACAAGAAAAGCCTAGCATGAACGAGCCAATGATTTTCTTGACAATAATGTGGGATGAAAAACTAGGGTAGTCCAACGATTTATGATATCTTCTAAACAATCACTTTCAGATCTTTCCATTATGTGAAAATGATTAAATTAAACTCATCTTGAATATAATGCAATTTGTGTCTATCATATAAATTGAACTGGATGCCATAACAAGAAAAAGAAAATCACGTAGTAAATTTGTGTCTATATGTTCGCTGCAACTTCCATGGAGCTTTTGTTCCATGGAGTTTGATAGAAGTAGGGCCTCTCTTTTTTAGTTGAACTTTTTGTTCGGTCAAGTTAGTATTTGAAGCGGGTTAGTATGAAAAACTGGTAGATACGGGTGGGTCTTTCTAATGGGTTAGATGTTTAATTTTGGCCAATAAGAAATTGCCACGTGATATTCAAATAATTATTATTTTTAATTCAGCATTGACCTAACGGTCAAAGGGCATAAGTGAACCAAAAAGGTGGATGGAAGGGTATTTTTAGCCCAACAGATAAATGAAGGATATTTTTAAACCTTTTCCAATAGTTTATGGGCATTTTAAACCCTTTTCCGTTTTAGAAAATAAGTTTCAAAAGTATTTTCTTCTTTCTTAAATTTCGTATATAGTCAAATAAGATCACATAAAATAAGATGGAAGGAGTATCCAAAAAGTTACTGGCAGAGTGCATTCAATATAGTCATATTTAAAGGAGTTAATCATCATGCTTAACTTGTGTGTTTGAGCCAATATTTATATGCAACATTTATGTTTACCCTTGAAAATGGATAACAATTGAATTTATACGCAGTTTTAAGGATATGTGGATTAATTCAATACAAGTGATCAATAACGTTAGATAAACAAATTAATGATAAAATAAATAAACAAACCAGTTGTGGTGTTGAGTCCGGGCTCGGTTTTGGGCTTAACAATTGGTATGGCTTCGATTCGGAGCCAAAATATATATGAAGAGCTATGAGCAAAAATAAGAACTTTTGAATAACTTAGAAGCAGAGAAAATAAGTTTATATTGCCTTGATATGCGTGTTACAGTGTTCTTATTGAATAAAAATCACTCCCTTTATAGAGTAGGAGAGTTTCATCCCTAGTATAATTCTAAGAAAGGTAAACATCTTCTTTTTCGTTAATCACTAATCTGCTGCGAATACGGGCCGAGATCCACGCCGTGATATCCGGTTGAGCGCGGATATCACGGCCCTTTATCAGTCGTGTGCAACCGTTTGGTAATGCTTTCCGAGGTCTTGGAGCTCGAACCAGATTCGGGGTCGGGGGGGGGGGGCGTCGTCTCGATGGCTTCGGTGGTAAGCGCTTCATTCGCGCCTTAGTACGAGAGGTTCCTAGCTCTGATTCCATGTAGTTATGTCCTTACTTCATTTGCCCCACCGGAAAATTGGGGTTCTTATTTCTCAGAGAGTAGGCTTGCCGAAACGATGAGAAATGATAGATGTTCCCAGGTTTCTTCCTTCGAACGTTACAACCGAAACGATGAAAAAGTCAAAACGCCCCATCAGTCGTGTCATTCTGACTTCGAACACGTATTAACCATCGGCTGGTTGCCTCCGAATGCGAAGCGTCACCTACTTTCCCTATAAAAGCTTCTACCCTTTGCTCTTTTTCCACTTTCCAATCAAGCTTCCACCTTCAAATTTTCTAGCTATCACCGACTTCTTTCAAACCTTCATATCTTCATCTTTGATCTTCAAATCTTCATAATTTCTTAGGTTTTTACCCAAATTTTCTTTAAATCTTCATACTCTGCTCTTCAGCCTTCAAACTTGTTCCTTCAAACCTTCATACTTTTTCTTTAAATTTTCAAACATTATCAGATAGCAATGGCTAAAACTTCCAGATCAGTTCCTCAACAGCTGCCTCTTCATCTTCCCACCCGGCCACAAATGCCGAGGTGGCTGCCCCCGAGCCTCCCATGAAAAGCTTTATACCTAGGGCAATAGCAGACGACTTCAAAGTCGAGAAGCCCTCATCCAAATAGGACCGGGGCGAAATAACATCGAGGTATATGTGCTTCGTTACCAAAGATGTCCTTACCGTGGTCTGAGAGGACTGTAAATGGGAAGGCAATGACGTAGTAGTCCCCGGGCCTGAGGATGATATTACTACCCACGTGGAGGGGTACTTAAGTGTTTACTCTTATCCCTTCACGCTAGGCCCTGTAAACCTAGTGATTTTGGCCTTCTCTAAGAGGTACGAGGTGTGCCTCGGGAAAATCCACCCATCTATTTGGAGGATCGTGATTCTCCTCCGTTATTTTGTAAGCCACATTGAATCCTCTCGGTTCACCCTCGACCACCTACTCCGTCTGTACAGTCCCCAAATTTTCTGAGGGGGATTAATCAAGCTCACTCGCTGGGCCAGCAAGTCCCCTTTTTCGAGTATTGATGAGGATCGAGACCGAGGCTAGCAGAGGCGCTTTGTTCGGGAAAAGACTAAAGATTTGATCACTCGCGAGTTTCTTCCGTTCCCCGAGAAGTGGAACGCATCTCGTAAGTGCAACCTTTCCTTAAGTGTTAATTTTTCTTCATTTTATTTAATGATTCGTGATCGTGCAGCTATTGCCTGGGTTCCCAATGCGGTCCATCGGCTCAAGGAGTGGATCGAGGGAATCTGCAAGCAAATGTCATATTTTGAGCGCTCGTGGCGCAAGCTTTCGAAAGGCTGATGGGAGGCCCGTTCTTATGGTAAGGCCTTTCCCAGAACGGTTGCTATTATGCTCCGAACTTTCATAATGCTGACCCTTTCTTTTTCTTTTGCAGGTTTGCCTAAGACCATCGAACTTAGGCTGCTGTGCGGGGCGAGGACGCGTCCCTACTCATTGACTTCTCAATTACGGGACAGTCCGGGGCTGCCAAAGAAGAAAAGAAGAAAAGAAAAAGAAAGTCTTCAAGCTCCCCGAGTTTCGAGGTGAAGCCGAAGAAAAGGGTGGCTCGTAAGCCCAAGAAGAGCACCAACTCCCGGGTGCCGGATTCTGACTCGCTTCTCCGGCTCAGGGATGAGTCTGAAAAAGACGACATTTTTGTTGCCCATGGATCTACCCTTGCCGGGGAGCAAGCCGCAGCCGAGGGTGGGCCGTGAGATCGACCTCCCTCCGGCTCAAGAGGCCGAGATGGAGACGGGGGCTGAGACCCCCAAGAAGCTGGTTCTGATCCGAAGGAAGCGACCGGTGTAATAGAAATCGCCGAGATACTCCCTTTTAAATTTCACTAAGGTTTTGATATCTCTCATTACTTTTGTCGTTTTGCAAGCCTCGGTACTTCACCACAAGAGCTTTCTCCGGTACCACTCAGCTTAAGGAGCAGGCTCGAAAGAAGGATATGTACAAGCTCCTCGGTGAGCAGCAAGATGGGGCCATCAAGGACCTTCAGGCCGAGCTGGATAGAGCTCAGAAAGAAGCTTCGACCCTGAGGCGGGAACATGTCGACCTGTTCAAAAAGGTAAAGGTCTTTGAAGTTAAAAACGAGGAGCTAGTCGTGGTGACTAACGACAAAACCTCGCAGGTTCAACAAAAGATCGACCAGATCGACCAATTCCGAGCCGAGATGAACGAGGTCAAGGCCATGGTCGATGGGTGGAAAAGCAGAATGGACCTGTTGGCTTCGGAGAAGGAAACCACTAAGGCGGAGCTGGCTTCGGTCAAGAACCAACTCCGGGTGGCGAATGAGAAAGCCGATAAGTGGTCTCAACCGAACAATGATCTTCGAGCACAATTGAGCTCGGCCGTTGTAGAGCGGGATGCCCTCGGTAGAGAATATGAGGCAGTGAAGTCCAAATTGGACATAACCTCCGCCGATGCCAAAGAAATGGTGGCCCAGTACAAAGCTGACGCGGAGGCTGCCGAGGCCCGCTTGAAGACAAAGGCCGAATATATGAAGCGGCTGTCCCGAAGAGAGACCCTCGAAGAGATCCACGTCCGGGGTTTCGACCTGTCGTCTGAGATTGAGGAAGCAAAAAGGATCGAGGCCGAAGCGAAGAAGCTTTACGGGCCCGAAGATGCCGATGGTTTTGAGGGATCCGAATGATCTGATGGTTCTGGAGACGAGTAGGGCCCCGGTGAAGATCAGGCATAAATGCCTTAGTTCTTTTTTAGCTTTTGTCTTGTGAAAACTTGTTTATTTTTAGGCCTTTTTTGTTGGGCCTTTGTAAATACATTCCAGAACATATATAAATTTCCCTTTCTGGCAATTTCGAGTCTCTACTTTTTAGCATCTTTTCATAGTTTCTATTCTTGCAAATGTTTCTAATGCCTTAGCATAGAATCAAATAAGTCGTTCCCTTTTCAGAGGTCCGAACAGAGCCTCACTTTGATGCAACTTTATTTGCTCGAGGCTTTGAAAACTCGGTGTGACCGGAAACCTTTTCAAGATGCTTAAGTGATAATAGACGATGCTTTCACCGAGGGTAACCTTTTAGTAGAGGCGGAGCCAAGATTTCAAACTTATGGGTTCGAAATTCTAATTATTTGAAGTTACTGGGTTCTAGATTAATAATTTATACATATTCAATGAAAATTTTAAGACAAATACATGGTTCAAACCATAGCTACTGGGTTCGGCCGAACCTGCTGCCGGCACTCTAGCTCCGCCCATGCTTTTTAGTAGGTTTTGAATTCTTATAAAGGCCTTATGTTCTAAATACGAGCTTCGAACGTCTCCAAGCCGTTTTTTTAGGATGGCTGTAGCCTTTTGTGTTTAGGCACTTCTAATAGGTTTTGTGCCTTGGGGTTTTGGTAGCCCGTGTTGCCCGAACTATTTTTGGACGACAGTCCCCGAGTAGGGGTAGCCCTTGGGCTCGATAGTCCCCAAATAGGGGTAGCCCGTGGGCCCCGGATAAGGGTAGCCCATGGGCTCTTAGGATCCATTATTAAGAGGCGAAAATGCGAAATAGCAAGGTGGAAATTCTCTTTAATTTCTGTGTGTAAAGTACATGATCAAAGAGTTTAAAAGCTGTATCATGGCTAAGGTGGACTATATGGGCACGGTTCACTCGACCGTTTGGCCTTTACAATAAATCCTAACCACCGAGCCTTAGCTATTCGAGTACAAAGTTTCCTTCTTTCCTTGCTATGGACCTTAATCCGAGGGTAATGGCCCCAGTATTCGAAGTCGATCTTGAGAGGGATCGGATACTGTTGATGCGTAATGAACGTCCATCGACTCAAGTTAAGATCGGCCTTCGATTCTAATTTCGCACGATTTACTGTTGCCTCGTTAAAAACCTTGTTGAAAACCCCATTCTGGGACAAAACCAGTTCAAGGGAAAAAGAGTGTTGTTAGAATAGTTATGTAAATAGTAGTAAATAACCCTAATCCCATATGTATTAGGAGTTGGACATGTTATGTATATACATAGGGCTCATTGTATCATGTTTAACATATGAGAATAATATCAATAATATTTTCTCCCGTGCATTCTCACATGGTATCAGAGCTTTAGTGAGAAACCTATCGTTGTGCATCATTCCAGCGACTTTCGGGAAGAAAGACCTCGTCGCCGTGCAATTTTTCGGCGACTTAGAAGGCTGCCCGTAATCACATCAATTTCTGTTGGTGTGTGCAAAACACCAACACCACCACAAGACTCCTCAAGCTCCGGCGACCAAACCCCAGTAAACCCCACCGGAAAACGCACGTACACGCGCTCTCACGTGCCGGAAAAGGAAGAAATTTTTCGGCGAGATCTGACCCACTGTAATACCCTATATTTTTTAGTAAGGGTGTATTGGTCATTAGCAAAATAATAATAATAATAATAATAATAATAATAGTAATACTAATAATAATAATAATAATAATAATAATAATAATAATAATAATAATAATAATAATAATAATAATATAAGAAACTAGCTACAAAAAAAATAAAAGAGATAAGGAATTCAAAAAAGGGCCGAAGCCCATTCTGCCCACAAAAAAGAAGAAGGAAAGAAACAAAACCTAGCAAAATAACTAACAAAGAAAAAAAGGGAAAAGTTTAAGAATAAGGATTAAAAGGGAACGGAGCCCATTTAGTGGAAAAGGGTTAGAAACAACAAAACGGAAAAAAAGGGGGAAAGCAGCAAAAGCTGCGGTAAAGAGAAACATAGCTTTTGAGCCTTCAAACACAAAAGAACACGGACCAAGCTCGGCAGAAGCAAAACGAACAGAGGCGATCAAAAACAACAACAAAGTGGGTTTACTTTGTTCTAGCAAAGGGATTTACAGAGAAGGGGAACAAGGTAGGTAAATTTTTGAAACTTAATTCATAGATTTGATTCATAAATTCCATGGCTATAGAGATGGGGTTGAGAATTAGTTGAACAATTAAAATAATTGAATTAATGGAATTCATGGAAATTTTCATGAATCGGTACTATAGGTTGGGGTATAAACTTATATATTCTGTATATGCCAAAAAAAATAAATTACAATGTAATTTTGATAGCAGTGAGTTGGGATACTGAAATGGGTCTTGATATTTCAAGTAGAATAAGAGGGATTTGTTGGGTTATTATAATTCGATGAATTAAGAGCCAAACATTTAAACTCTTAGCGTTGAGCATTCTAAATTAGCTATGAATTAGCCTAAACATGAAAATTAACATGAGATCGATATTATGTAATTATAGATTGATTGGAGGAATTTGTATGAGTTGCTTGAGGTGAAGCAGTTGGTATTTCAGCACGAGTACTGTGGTAGTAATCTTACCGCAATTTGTGTTTTCATAACTTGCATGATTTACACATGATTTTAATATGAATATGTTACTGATTATTTTGAGTTGCATATGGGACAAGTCTTTTACTCGATATGAGACCGAAATAGTTATTTGACATGATTACCGTTGTTTTAAATATTCTTGATGTCACTAGATACGTTATACCGTTACTTGAATTTACTGTTATCGAAATGATATTACATGATTTGATAAGAACCGAAATGCCCTATATTGTTTTAAAATATTTTCCTATGAGTATATACGGATACAGAGACAAGTATAAATGGGAGTAGACTTTGAAGGATCCTGTAGCTAACGGTGGGTTCGTTAGACCTGGTGCACCTTGTATTTACCGATTACAGAGTACAGTTATAGCCCTCGCTAGTGGGAAGGTAGAACTAGCATACTGTTACCGATTTCCCTCGAGTAGGGACTACCGTTATATTTGACTTCTTGCAAAGAAGTCCACAATTATACCGATTACATGATCCATTCATTGAAACATCCCAAAATGTGAATATTGATATTATACAGTGGTTACCGAGCTTGTTACTGAATTGTTAATTGTATTATACTACAAGAAAAGCATGAAGAGACTGAAAAGTATTTGTAGTTTCTGAAAGGGCATTTTTATGTTATTTTCTGTTTGAGCTACTAGCATGTTTTCTGACTTGTCCCCAAATAAAAACAGTTGTGGTTAAGTGTTATTACTCACTGAGCTAGCGACTCATTCCCCGCTAATTTTTTTACAGAGACAGCAGTTGACGCGGGCAAGAATTTTGTTAATTAGAGCGCACAGGTTGATAGTTCTTGGTGAGCCTCGCACTTCTTCGCGTGGGCGGAGATTTTATTATATTGTTATACTCTTTTCTTTGAACTCTTAGAGTCGCTCCATAGTCATTAATTTAGCATCATGAGTATTCTTTTGTTATTATAGTCTTATGTTGAGTATCGTTCTCATTTATCAAAGTTGGAGATAAATTAGTATTTCTAGTGGTTACTTGGTGGTTTAGTTATGGTGGAGACTTGTATTGGTTAATTGACAAGTTGTCAATTGTTTGGTATGATATTAGAAGTTTGGTTGCTTGCTGATTTGAGACAGGGGAATTTTTGGGATAGTCCAAAAATAGGGGAAACTCTGTCCGATTTTCTGTAAAATACCGATGAGGCTTACTTGGGGGCACTTGCTCCTAGGCCGGTCATGATCCTAAATTGGGTCGTGACAAAGTTGGTATCATAGCTTAGGATTTAAGTCCCGAGTCATGGAGCAATATTTAGTAGAGTCTTGTTCATGGGTATGTAGGCGCCCATACTTATGATCTCGAGGCTACTGAACATTTAGGAATGTTTTCCCTTCTTTCATTCTTTGATCGTGCGTTGAGATAACTTGAGATTAACTTTGGAGTATTCCTTTCGCAGATGGCTAGGACACGCGCACCCTCATCTGCTGGACGTGGTACTACCCGGGGTAGAGGTCAAGTTGGGGTTCATCAAACTAGAAGACAGACTGCTCGTCAACCTGAAGTTGGGAACATGGGTCAAACCCAAGCTGTTATGCCAGATCAAGTGCAAGAGCAGGGAGTTCAGAACGCTCCACCACCAGTGCCAACAGTTGTACCTACTGTTGCCTTACCTGC